>NW_028190415.1:0-116351 GCF_048542155.1 Nylanderia fulva | reverse complement strand
GTTTTTTTCTTGGGGGCCCCTCTTTCCCGGGGCCATTTTTTAAATAATTTTTTCTTTTGACGTACCGTTTATTTTCTACATCTTTTTGGTATTCGCCCCGATTTCTTTTACGTAATCCCTCAAGATCTTTTTTATATGTATCACGCATTTTTTGACGTTTTGTTTCAGGATCCTTATGGTACTGATCACGCACCATCTGAAGTTTTGTTTCAGGATCCTTATGGTACTGATCACGCACTATCTGACGTTTTGTTTCAGGATCCTTATGGTACTGATCACGCACCATCTGACGTTTTGTTTCAGGATCCTTATGGTACTGATCACGCACCATCTGACGTTTTGTTTCAGGATCATTATGGTACTGATCACGCACCACCTGACGTTTTGTTTCAGGATCCTTATGGTACTGATCACGCACCATCTGACGTTTTGTTTCAGGATCATTATGGTACTGATCACGCACCACCTGACGTTTTGTTTCAGGATCCTTATGGTACTGATCACGCACTATCTGACGTTTTGTTTCAGGATCCTTATGGTACTGATCACGCACCATCTGACGTTTTGTTTCAGGATCCTTATGGTACTGATCACGCACCATCTGACGTTTTGTTTCAGGATCATTATGGTACTGATCACGCACCACCTGACGTTTTGTTTCAGGATCCTTATGGTACTGATCACGCACCATCTGACGTTTTGTTTCAGGATCATTATGGTACTGATCACGCACCACCTGACGTTTTGTTTCAGGATCCTTATGGTACTGATCACGCACCATCTGACGTTTTGTTTCAGGATCCTTATGGTACTGATCACGCACCATCTGACGTTTTGTTTCAGGATCCTTATGGTACTGATCACGCACCATCTGACGTTTTGTTTCAGGATCCTTATGGTACTGATCACGCACCATCTGACGTTTTGTTTCAGGATCCTTATGGTACTGATCACGCACCATCTGACGTTTTGTTTCAGGATCCTTATGGTACTGATCACGCATTATCTGACGTTTTGTTGCAGGATTCATAAAATATTTTTCTTTGTGAGAAAAAGCATCTTTTTCGATTCGTTTCGAACGCTGTTCCTCTGTTTCCTTACTACGTGCAAGTCTTTTTCTCAGTGCATCTCTCTTGTCTTTTCAATGTCTCCAACGGCAGTAGCGTTAATGGAGCAATTGAATCATAGAGGTACGGAAAATGAGTTATTGTTTGTTTTTCAAACATTGCGGACAAATGAGGTCTTAGCAACGATTGATTATACGTCACGATGCAAGGATTTACGCCAAACAGAATAGATGTAACAATCGCAATTGCCATAGGACCACAATTATAACCGTCACCTTGCGACTGAACTTTAGGAAAAACTATTGGATTGTTTTGACAATCATGAAAGGGAAATAATCTGTCCACAAAAATTCGAATTTCTCCATTCAAATTTTGTATATTTGCATTACGACTACCTTCATGAGAATCATATATAATAATAGATTTTGCATCGTAATGGCAAGCAACCCAATGTCCACCACCAAAATCACTGTGCAGTATTTGCAAATGCTTCTTCTTTGAATTATTCAGTGGAACAATCTGATCGGGAAATATTGTCAACCATACAGGTCGAGGTGCATAATCAGAATTGCTTTCGAGTAGCGCATGGAAACTGTCTATCATCGTTTCCTTCAACCATTCTTTGGAAGCCAAAATATTCTTTTCCTTATTGCCATAATGGAACTTGTGACACTGATGATCCATTTTCAGTTGTTTGGGACAGTTTTAGTTATAGATATACGGCGTTTGGGGCAGCCTTTTAGTGATGCAAGTATCAAATAAGATTTTTCTAATTAGACGCCTAGGGCAGGCGAAAGGTCTGAGATATTGCAGACTAAAATGCTACAAAAGCGAATACTGTTAATTTGGATGTGTAATAGACCCAAAACAAAAATACTTTTTCTAATTGTATAGGCGCCACGGGCAAGCCAAAAATCTGCGCTATTACAGACGAAAACGCTATAATAGCGAATAATTTTAGTTTGGATACGTAATAGGCCGAACAAAATTCATTTTTGTAATTGGATGCAGGCGTCTAGGGCAAGCCAAAATTCAGCGCTATTAGCAGCCGATGTTCTAATTCAGCGCATATGGCAGCTTTTATACAGCGCCTATTTTATACAGAGCAGCCGATTAATTTTTTTTTTTATTTTTCCGGATCTGTAAAATAAAAAAGTTATATAAATACATTATAAATTATTTTAATAAACATATGCAAAGATTCAAAATTATTACACTAATTAAACAATACTTCAGAAACTGCAGTTAAAAAGAAATGAAATTACATCTGTTCATTTTTCTTTTGTATAGTACTTGTAATTCACGTAATTACATTGACACGTCAAAATAGTATTTATTTATTATTATTGTAAATAAATCATCAATGCAGTAGACCTAAAATTTCTTAAAATTAAAAATCATAATCGAAAATTTGAAGTAAATCTAATTTTTTTTATAAATAGAAACATTTTATTTTTTTTTAATATATCGATTCTTCACAATATTTGATTCAATAATCTTACCTCAAGATTTTTATGCACAAAATGATGAATACCAATCGAAGTTAAATGCCTATCTTTGTTTTCCCTTTAAACTAAACAACTTTTGTCTGAAATTTTCCTATATACTTTCGAGATATTTAATAAGTACAAAATATACTTATGAAATAGGTATTTCTGTACAAACAAGATTTATAAATACAGAATTTACTTACAGATTAAACAAGAATTTTTAAGAGGCATTGATGATTTATTGATAATAAAACTTCCTACGACATTTAAATAAACTTGTTAAATATGCAAGACGAAAAAATGTTTCAAACAAACACCATTGGATGTGAAGAAAGGCAGATGATGCTGATATTCATTCGACCTTGCAGAGATCTTGAAAATTCCTGTTAACGTTAACCCACTAAACATGAAATATACATGCAATTTAACGTATAAGACGGGCAACAAGAGCCAAATCGCGGATGACAATGCGTTATCCTAACGAAACTAAATAATTTTTCGTTAGAATTAAATACCGGTGCACAAGGCACCAAATTTTTACTTGGACACGGCCAAGATTTTAAATATGAAATAATCTCATATTTTGAGATTTAATTTCAATACCCCTTTTTAACCCCCCTACGGAAAATAAATAAATAAATGCAAGAGAAAAATATAGATCCGAAAATCGCTGAATCGGGAATCGAACCCGAGACCTTTCGCTTGCCGGGCGACTGCTCTTCCAGCTGAGCTATTCAGATCTTTTCGATTCTATACTTTTCTCTGTTATATATATTAATGTTGGTAAACAAACGCATTTTTTAAGCCAGCGTGTATCAATATAAGAGTTTTAACAAGGCTCTGTAATATAAATATAAATTTAACGTATAAGACGGGCAACAAGAGCCAAATCGCCGATGACAATGCGTTATCCTAACGAAACTAAATAATTTTTCGTTAGAATTAAATACCGGTGCACAAGGCACCAAATTTTTACTTGGACACGGCCAAGATTTTAAATATGAAATAATCTCATATTTTGAGATTTAATTTCAATACCCCTTTTTAACCCCCCTACGGAAAATAAATAAATTAATGCAAGAGAAAAATATAGATCCGAAAATCGCTGAATCGGGAATCGAACCCGAGACCTTTCTCGCTTGCCGGGCGACTGCTCTTCCAGCTGAGCTATTCAGATCTTTTCGATTCTATACTTTACAAATTCGTTATACATGCAATGTTTCAAATTGTTTCATTTAGATTTCAAATGATACATTTTACGTATTTGTTTTTGATATAAATCATAAATGTTACAATTGAAATATTTCATCATAGTATATATTAAAAATATTTCAAATGAAATATCTCAATTGATATATATTTAAAACATTCCAAAGTTATCGTTTTAGGTATATTTACAAAATAATATGAAAATAAATATTTCAAATGAAATATCTCAATTGGTGTGTATATGCAATATTCCGAAAGTAACGTTTTAAGTATATTTACAAAATAATAGTAAAATAAATATTTGAAATTAAATATTTCAATTAATATGTATTTGAAATATTCCGAAGTTATGTTTTGTGCATATGTACAAAATAATAATAAAATAAATAATTCAAATTAAATATCTCAATTGATATATATTTGAAATATTTGAAAAATTTTATGTACACGATTAGATAATCGCTTACATAATTTGGAAAATGGCAATCACGTATTACATTCAAATTGTGTTTAATTATTATAAATAAATTATTAGAGAGAAATATTGGAAAATATTGAATAACATAATTAGAATACGTTGTATATAAGTATTTATATAATTGGTCTTGTTTTAAAATTGTATTATTATTTAAATGCTTAGAATGTATATATTTTGTTATTATGTATTTATTTATATATTTATATTTTTTTTATATTGAAAAGATTCATTTTTCTTTTTCCTTTTTTTAAATTAATAAATTTTATTAAATATTTGTTTGCCAATTAAACAAAAATGTAATCGTACACCAGCAATTACTTTTCAAAATATTATTTTTCTTGTGTGTGAATAGTTTTATATAATATCTGGATTGCAAATATATATTGTTAATAATAATTGTTTTGTTGCATATCTATTATGCATATAATTTGGAAATAATATAATTTAATAATTAAAGATTGCAAACAGAATAATATATTCACATATTTATATTTATTATATTATATCTGCACATATTCATATTGATGAGATAATTGTTTATTATATAAAATCATGTGCGTGATAATTAAATAT
The DNA here is from genome assembly GCF_048542155.1 of Nylanderia fulva. NCBI lineage: Eukaryota > Metazoa > Arthropoda > Insecta > Hymenoptera > Formicidae > Nylanderia > Nylanderia fulva. The sequence goes on along the minus strand of NW_028190415.1, from coordinate 111,534 downwards.
TTTCTATGCAATCAAATTAATAAGGAATATAGTGATTTAACATGATTATATTCTAAATCTGTTGGTGAAAACGTTACGTGTAACAAATATATACAATTTAAGTTATTAAAATTTGTTATGTAATTTTATTTTTTTTATATTATATTCTATATTGTATTACTCACTTGCTGTTTGTATATAAACGAACGATTTTCCAAAATATTTGTTCGGTTAAGGCGTGTTGCATCATGCGCAGTATAAAGGGTGCTACGATTTAAATCAAAATTATATATATTAGATGTATTTTAAATATATAAATATATATATTTATTATAATAGTTGCTTGTAAACATTGATTTTATTGATTTTATAAAGAAATATTATATATATATATATATATATATACAGGGTAATAATTCGAAAACAAATAAAAAATAGCAAAAGATGCAATTAAAAAAAAAGAAATTATAAGAATTATAGACGATATACACATATAGAAATAAGGGGAATAATAAAAAGAATAAAAATATCGCGTAAAAGTGAAATATAATTATTAAAACAATAAGTTGTAAGAATAAGATAATCACAAAGAGAATATTTAACAGGATATTTTACATCTTTAACACATTATTTTGCATGAACGTAAGTATCTCATAAAATATTAATTTTTCGTCGATCTTGTTTCATAAATTTTGTATATAAAATATTGAGAAAAATCAAAATTTTTGAAAAAAACTATATAGTTTATAAATTTATATATTAATATAGTTAGAAGCAAAATCGTCTCCCAATTATCTCAAGAATCTTCCATTAACAGGTTTACTACTAATTCTGTGATATCCTGCATATATATTCTGCATATGTACAATATAAATTTAAATATTAATTAAAGAATATAGATATACGTATCAACACACGGACATAAGCGCGCGTGAGAGTGTGTGTGTGTGTGTGTGTCTGTACTATTATAAAATTAATATTTAATTATAATCCAAATATGTAAAGAATTAATTATCTTATAACTTTACACATTAACTTCATCAACATATTCACAAATTATAAAATCATTACCTGATTAAAGCAGCGATTATTTCGTCGCACCGAAAATTGTCGAAAACATCGATGATATGAACACGCGGCCAAGAACAACACGTGTGAAACGCGTGGCATCGAGCATATCATTCTAAATACAAGCCGCATGATTACGCACCCCTGTCGCGCAGCCTGCGGTCTAATCAGTTTGTGGCCGTGAGAAGACTGACATCTCAGCAACTAACTTCGGTAAGTCATATACATATAAAATTCTGTAAACTATTGTTCTAACATCATCATCGTCTTTAATGAAATGTAGAATCACTTAATTAGTAGTCAGCAATTAGTAAGTTTATTTGAAATTTAAAATATAAAGATATATAATAATGACTAGATAAAGTTAATTATTTTTTCATTGAAAAAATCAAAGTACAATATCACTAATTACAATATTCATCTTTATAAAATTATTTATCATATATAAGATAGGCAATAAGAGCCAAATCGCGGATGACAGTGCGTTATTCTAAACGAAACTAAAATTTTTTCGTTAGAATTAAATACCTGTGCACAAGGCACCAAATTTTACTTGGACACGGCCAAGATATAAAATTGGAATAATCTCTACAAGAGATTTTTAATTCCATGTACCCCCTATTCCCCCTAAAGAAATAAATGCGAGAGAAAAATATAGATCCGAAAGTCGCAGAATCGGGAATCGAACCCGAGACCTTTCGCTTGCCGGGCGACTGCTCTTCCAACTGAGCTATTCAGATCCTTTCGATTCTATACTTTTCTCTGTTATATATATTAATGTTGGTAAATAAACGCCTTTAAGCCAGCGTGTATAAATTAAGAGTTTAACTAGGCTCTGTAATATAAATATAAATTTAACATATATAAGATAGGCAATAAGAGCCAAATCGCGGATGACAGTGCGTTATTCTAAACGAAACTAAAAATTTTTTCGTTAGAATTAAATACCTGTGCACAAGGCACCAAATTTTACTTGGACACGGCCAAGATATAAAATTGGAATAATCTCTACAAGAGATTTTTAATTCCATGTATCCCCTATTCCCCCTAAAGAAATAAATGTGAAAAAAACGCACTGTCATCCGCGATTTGGCTCTTATTGCCTATCTTATATATGTTAAATTTATATTTATATTACAGAGCCTAGTTAAACTCTTAAAATTATTTATATTTAGGAATATTATCGAATAGGTAAACGTGGAAAATTATATAATAAATTTTCCAATTTAAAATCTTCAATTAAAACAGTAGTTGGGAAACATATTTTACCAAAAAAAAACAGAAAATACAAAACTAACTCAACGGACTCAGAGAACATTTAGTAAGTACTTATTATGTTTGAAAATTACATGGAATAATGTTCAATATTTTAGTTCCAGAAAATGATGCAGAAAGTTGCATTAATGCACTCAAATTTGACAGCCTGACATCGGAAGAGTTTGACAAATGTTGGAGAGCATGTGGCCAACATCGACTAAAAGAAATAAATAATCTTGCAAATACGGCAGCTATTTTTGAAAAGTGGCCCTTCTATAGAAAGCCATCTGGCTTTAGATTGGTACTTAAATTAAATGGAAATTTAGAACTGACAAGCGAATTGATTCTTAAAATGTTTTACAGATTGACATGGATTTTAATGTCTTATTCGAAACGGGAAATGGCCTGTTAAATAAGTGGGAGACTTGCTTAAATAATCTTACATCATTTTTATGCAAAGATAATCACGTGAAAGATAAATCCATAAGAGCATACCTACAAATGTTGAAACAGGAGACACTTTCTGAAAGTAAATGATATTAATTTAATTAAAAATTTTTTAAATTTGTAACAAATTTTATTTCATTATTAAGCTGTTTAATATATTATATTATTTTGTCACTTGTATAACACATTCTTTATTTATTTAACTTAATTTGTATATAGATGGTCGTGATGCAATAGTTTTTTGGAGTCTCCATGGTTACTTGGTTCCAACCCAAAAAATTGTGAAAAAAGATTTGACTGGCAAAAAAAGTACTATAAAATTTACTATTAGAGATTCTCAGGAATCTTTTGTTTACTTTGGTAAATCTCATCAAGAAATAGAGGATCATCTTATGAATCTCAAAAATAAAAAGGAATGCATTCAACCCTTCATTATGTGTGTTGGCGAAGATATTTCAAGAATAACAGATATTTATGTGTATTTCGATGATGTTAAGTATTCGTTTAACAGTTTTCTTAGGGCAGTTGATATATTATTTAAAAGTTTTCATGTATTTAATTTTAGTTTTCCGACTGAAAGTTTAATGTTTTGGAATTTTATTGAATCGAATTTTTTTGAAATTAAATCTAATAATTCCTTTTCCAAAGTTCACGTATTAATAGAAAATCTCAAAACTGCATAAAAATATTAATCGTGTATGTTATTTTATCTTCTCATGTAACATAAATGTATACATCTACACAGAATAATATATTGAATAAAATTCTTTTGGAATAAAAATTCTTATTTTGTATTTATTCTATTATCCAAAAATTAGCTTTAGAGTTGTGTTTTTTATTTTCGATTAACTTAAACTTCTTATTTAAAACAAAGTGATAAATATAAGGCCAACTTATCGAGCTGAATATTCGAGATGTTCAGTCAACTACCATTTATTACATGTATAAATTATAAACTACAGTCATTATATTATATTAAAACTAACGCAAATTAACGCAAATTACAATCATTCTATAAACGTTTCGACCGCACGCGGTCTTCTTCAGTATAATTATTGAAAAATAAATTCTTACAATTCATATGATATCGAAATTTAATTATAGTTATTCAGAATCGAGAGTTTTTGAGCAATTAACGCGTGTTTCAATCCGTCCTGTCCAACAATGTTCGCCTCGATATGATCTCTGATTTTGTTCAGATCTTGGATGATTTCATCGTTAATATGCGAGAAATTAACCCGTACCGTAGGCGCTATCATCGTTCTTCTTGACAATTTTGCTACTTATTAACAGTTATTAAGGATGACACTTAACAAACAACAATACAGAAAGACAGCTCATTTTAAACTGTGAGAGTTTAAAATGAGCTGTCTTTCTGTATTGTTGTTTGTTAAGTGTCATCCTTAATAACTGTTAATAAGTAGCAAAATTGTCAAGAAGAACGATGATAGCGCCTACGGTACGGGTTAATTTCTCGCATATTAACGATGAAATCATCCAAGATCTGAACAAAATCAGAGATCATATCGAGGCGAACATTGTTGGACAGGACGGATTGAAACACGCGTTAATTGCTCAAAAACTCTCGATTCTGAATAACTATAATTAAATTTCGATATCATATGAATTGTAAGAATTTATTTTTCAATAATTATACTGAAGAAGACCGCGTGCGGTCGAAACGTTTATAGAATGATTGTAATTTGCGTTAATTTGCGTTAGTTTTAATATAATATAATGACTGTAGTTTATAATTTATACATGTAATAAATGGTAGTTGACTGAACATCTCGAATATTCAGCTCGATAAGTTGGCCTTATATTTATCACTTTGTTTTCAATACACGAGCGACAATTTGTATTAATTTACTTCTTATTTAATTTCGAACTTTTGATGTCGCATTTAAAAATATACATTTAACATTACATTAATAATAATGTATATATTTTATAACTCAGTATATCTGATTCAATTTGTAACTACATATATTTATTACTTTACATTTAATATATTATTATTAATATATTAAAATAATATATTAATATAAATAAAAAAATAAATAATAATATCAATAAACGTAATTGTTATATGATAAAATAATTTACCAAATTAATGAATATATACATTAATATTAATAATATATAAAATGTCACTTAATTATATTATTTATTGATTCAATTAAGTTTTTTAATAAATTTATTATACAATTTATTGTTTCAATGAAGTTTTTTAATAAATCTATGAAAAAATTCATTAATATAATACAATGAAGTAGTCAATCATATCATTTCATAATATCAACAAACGTGATCATAAAGTAATGAAATCATTTATCGAATTATGATTACATGTATTAATAATAATAAAATGCAATGCATAATTCAATTACATAATTCATTGAGTCAATAAAGTTTTTTTTTATTATAATAAACCTATAGGAGATTTTTCAATGTACACATTTATTGTTACAATAAATCCTAGTAATAGTTTAATAATTCAAATTATCCTTTTATAAAACCTAAATCATTATGATAATAAGATAACTCATTGGACCAATTTTAATGTATCTTTTCATTAATACGGTAAATGTTTTTATTAGATATATGTACAGTTTTGGTTGAGTGATAATATATATATTATTAAATAAATATATATATATTATAACCGTATCGCGCGGAATTCGCAGCGAATATCCATTCGTCGCGGAAGGAGAAAAGTCTCCTGCGGAATATCGGTTACCTTCGGCGCGATCTCTCCGTTCGATCACAAAAAAAATTTTGCAACAAACAAAAAAAAATAATAAAGAGAAAACTAAAATCTCAATTTAGTTGGGCGCCAGGTGCGGCAGCCGCACCGTCTCTCAATTAATAAATTCGCGGGACGCTAAGTCTTAATTTCCTCGGACCTCTTGTCCTAGCCCTTTCGCGGGCGTCAATCACGGGAGAGAGAGAGATCGCGACGGCAACTTTCCCGCTCGGCTAGCCTCTGTGCGGGTAAGGGTTCGGGTGCGTGGCGGCAAGAAATCACCCTAGGAATTAAAGTTAGTAAAACATATATTTAACTTTGGTTCACAAGACACATGAGTATATAATATAAAGAAATAAGCGGCGTGCACAGACGCACGATTGAGAGTTCGGTGGGGCACTACGCCCGGTGGTTCGCCGTGCCGAGTTATGAATAATCTTTAACAAATTCGCGGCAACGAGGTAGGGTCCCCAATAACGAAAAGACGATTAATTAAATCGGCGACGCGCCACCGGGTATATGGCTCCACGCCGCGGGCGCGTGATCCGCGCGGTATGCGCGACAACAAAGGGGCCGGCGTAAGGGCGCACCGCGTGCGCCGTACATAATTTCCACACACAAAATCAAACGTAATCACGCCTTTTCGTTTAAGCCTTTACAACCTCAATACTTTACAACATTAATACTTTACATTATCAATACTTTAATGAGCCTGAAAGCGTTTATGAGCTCTTTGATTTTTGCTTCGAACAATAATCGGCAACGCGTAAATCGCGGTAATTTTCGCGCGACAATGTTACGCGCGAAGACTGTCCACGCGGGAGAGAGAATATGCGGAAACGCGAGAGAGTGGATGGGTCGTAATTTCTCCCAATAGGGTCTCGTTACGTTACTAACGCGACTCGACAATAAACGAATCTCTCGCAAATTTTACAACGGCCGGCAACTAAGTCCAGCGTAATCTATTAACGATAAATGACTCGGAACCCATCCACCCTACTACCTTAATTCGGCGACAGCAGGATGACCACGTCGTCTCACCAGTCCTATGACGCTCCTTGGCGTCCTCTCCTCTCTCGCTCTCTCTGAGTTGCGCCTCAGCTCGGGACTTCTGCTCTCCTCGGGCGCTCGCTAGACAGTGCCGAACCGGGGGCCCTCAGAAGACACGTCGGTGACCCAATTACTTAGATAGGCCACTCGCGGCGCTATCAGGTCGGCCGCGCGCGGCCTCGGTGATCTTTGCGGCCGCGCGCGTAATTATCCTTACCCGCGGAGTCCTGATCCGCGGGTTGCCCCTCGTAGGCGGTCGTCGCGGCAGCGCACGGCAGGGCCGCTCCTTGCTCTCCTTCGGGATTCCGGAAGTCCCGGGGGCGGCAGCTCTCCTGCCGGCGCTCCGTATGCGGGGACTCGGGTGCTTGTTGCACCCGAGTGGCCATCCCCTGCTCGCTCCTGGAAGGTACAAATTTTTGAGGCAGTGGCACCTACTCCGTTGTCGGATATTCGGTGGAGAAATTGTTGATCTTGGCTTACCGAGCGTGTCCCTGACGAAGGGGGTCCCCGTCGTCCTGCTTCCCATGCTCTCCTATCTTTCCTCTCTGAGTTTCTCTCTCGGCTGAGACTCGTCGCACATCCTGTCTGCCGCCGAAATAATCCTAACTTCTCCAAACAAACTCCTAACAACAAAAAGAAATACACGAAAACGCGTAGCAGCGGGATCGCGTCCGGTCCCGCGCTTTTCGCACGCACGCTCTCTCTCTCTCTCTCTCTCTCTCGCTGTCTCGGGAGAGCAGAGGTCCCGTGCCTTCCCCCGATCGGGCCATTCAGCCCTTGTGACGGACAATTTCAATTTGTCACGTCACAATATATATATAATTAAATAAATATATATTATAATATATATATTAAGTGATTTTATAGAATCACTTAATTAGTAGTCAGCAATTAAGTTCGTTTATTATTAATAAGTTATTTCGCGAGAACGACTAGCATTAAGCGACGGAACATTGTCATTTTTATGAACTTTTCGGGATCTTTTCGTGAATTTTTGAGATATTCGCATCTTATTTATTGGTTCCGTGATTATAATTATGATTTTACATATAGTTTTGCAATAGATATATTTTGGACGTGCTTTAATGTTACTCTTGTCGTTCGCGCATAAAAACTTGTTTACGCGCATCGACTCGTTATATCAGGTGTTCGAAATATCCAGATCTTATTTCATTTTATTATAATTCCAGATGTACTCAAACACCGAAATGGCAGAGAGAGATGTAAGTATTTTATTTTTCATTATAAAATACTATTATTTTTTATTATAAAAAACTAATACTCTTTATACATTTCAGATACCGATGAATGAAGCCGACCACGTCGCCGCCGAGCCTTTTCAATATAAAAAAATATAAATATATAAATAAATACATAATAACAAAATATATACATTCTAAGCATTTAAATAGTAATACAATTTTAAAACAAGACCATTTATATAAATATTTATATACAACGTATTCTAATTATGTTATTCAATATTTTTTAATATTTCTCTTTAATAATTTATTTATAATAAATAAACACAATTTGAATGTAATATGTAAAAACATTGTGAAATGGTTACCTAGTTGATTGCAGAAATGTTCTCCAGAAGGAAACTGTATGGTTACACTTCGTTGTATTACCAAACTTCCTGCAATATTTATTGATTAATAATTTTGAATTATAATATATATTGTATATATGTACAACACATATTAATATAACATATTATACATTTATTATTTTAGAACAAATGAGAAAAAATTCGAGAAATATATATTAACATTAAATATAATTAAATTAAATATAATAAAATGTATAATGAATTGAAAATGTTCTCAATAAAAATATGGTTTAAAAAACGTAAATTATTTATTATTTATATTGTAACTATTACGTACAATAACTTTGCTAGAACCAAGGAAAAGATATATATTACTTAAATTCAGTCATTTTAATATCATCAATCAAACTTCTTCGATTAAAATTTAAATTGTATTAATCGTTACACATTGTTAATTAATGGAAATAGAGAAATTATATCGATTTTCTTAAGTCAATTATTAATGGAAGAGATTCGCATTAAATTTGATATATTTAATCGTCAATTAAATATTTTTTAATTGTTTCTGCTCAAATCAATGGTCAATTGAATTGTCTTCGATTGAATCTGTTTTTTTCAATCGTCAATTAAAGTATTTTTAATTAAAATTAACTCATATTAATCGTTAATTAAAAAACTTTTAATTAAATTAGCTTGTATTAATTTTTAATCGATCGTTCTCCGATTAATTTCGTTTATATCAATTGTCATTATGATAATCTCATTATTCTTTGTGACATGATCTTACATGAGAAAATTTAATTCTATATTAACACAGATGTTACCGTCAATTTCATCAACTTTAAACTTTCCTGACTGAAATTTGAATGCGAGATAGATAGAGAATCGTACACCGCGTAACGGTTAAAGAAGAAACTAGCAATTATTGCATAACTGTGACGTATCGTTTATGTCAATAACGTAATGAATCTATAATTGTTACATAAAATTGTTATGTAATTTGGGCTTCCGGTTCCGGTGAGAGTGTGAGTGACAGGTGTGTGAAAGCGTGGCAGGTATTTGTGAGGAAAGAGTGAGAAAAGGGGTGAGGAGAATAGGAGATAGGAGGTGAGAGGGCGTAGGAAAAAGAGGAGGATAGATTGAAAGGATATAATATTATAAGGATTGTAAGGAGTTAGAAAATAGAAAGCAGGAAAAGGTGAGACACGTGGACACGTAGACACGTGGAAGAAAGAGAGTAGGTGTAGAGAGCAGGTGCAGATAGAAAGATAGGGAATTCAATAGGGAATTCACTAGGGAATTCACTAGCGAGTTGGAGCGAATTAGAACATAGAGTAAGTGAATCAAAGAAAGAAAGCGATAAGAGAAAAATGAATAAGGAGGAAAAGAATGGTAGGGAAGAGAATAGTAGAGATAGGAGGATAGAGACTACTAGCGATAGGATGGTTGAGGAAGGGGGAAAGAAGGGAGATGAGGAGGAAGTAAAAAAGAAGGCAGGGAGGCCGAGAAGAGTAGATGAGTTAGCGAAAGAGAGGAGGAGCAGTATGGGATGTATAGAGGATTTCTTGAAAAGGAAAAGGGAAGAAGGGGGAGAGGAGGATAAGGATAAAGAGGAAAGAAGTCTGAGAAGGAGCAAAAAAACAGAAAGGCTGAACAGAGAAGTAGGGGGGATAGAAAAGGAGGAGTTAAAGAGGATGATGGAGGAGATAGGAAAGAAGATTACAGAGAAGTTGGGTGAGGAAATAAGAAAATTGAAAATTGAAATATGGAAAAAGGAGGGGGAATGGAGAGAAGAAAGAAAAAAAATGGGAAAAAAGATAGAAAGACTGGAGGAAAGGGTGATAGAGTTGGAGGCAAGAATAGAGAAGAGAAGTAAAAAGGAAGAAAGAGAAAGAGAGGGGGGAGAAGGAGGGAGTAAGGGGTTAGGTGAGTCAATAATGGGGAAAATGAGAGACATAGGAAAGAAGTTAGAGTGGAAAGAGAGAGAAGAAAGAAGGAATAACATCGTGATAAGAATAGAAGAAGGGAAGGAAGATATAAAAGAAAGAGTGGAGAAAATAATGAAAGAAATAGGAGCGGAAACGGAAATAGAATGGATAAGAAGGTTGAAAGGAAAGGAGGGAAAGGAAGGAGAAATGGTGGTTGTAAGACTAGGCAGCAGAGAACAAAAGAGACAGGTAATGGAAAAAAAGAGTCTGTTAAGAGGAAAGAGGGTGAGGATAGAGGACGACCTAACATGGGAGGAAAGAAAGATGAAATGGAGAATAATGGAAATTGCGGAGGAAGAAAAGAGGAAAGGGAACAAGGTGTGGACAAGCTACGGTAGGATAAAAATCAATGATGTTTGGTGGAAATGGGAAAAGGAAGAAAGAGTGCTCAAGAACTGGAAAGGAGAAATTAGAGAAGAAATGGAGAAAATGGAGGTGGAAGAGGGGGGCATGAAGACAAGAATGGAGGAAAAAAAGGGATAGAAGAGGGGAGAAGAGAAGAAGGAAGGAAAGGAGAAGGGAAGAAGAGTAGTAAGAAGAGAAAGGAGGAGGGAGAAAGGGAGACGGAGATAGAAAGAAGAAAGGAAAAAGGAGAAGAAAGAGAGGAATGGAAGATAGGTTTTTGGAATGTGGCAGGGTTGAAAAACAAGGAAGAAAAATTCTGGAAGGAAATAGAGGATTGGGAGGTAGTGGTGATGATGGAAACATGGATAGAGGAAAAGGGATGGGAGGCGATTAAAAAGAGGTTACCGAAAGGATATAGATGGGAGAAGCAAGCAGCAAAGAAGAGAAAGAAGAAAGGAAGACCGATGGGGGGAATGATCATGGGGGTAAAGGAGGAGAGGGGAAGGATAAAAGTATCAGGAATGGGAGAAAAGGCGGAGGGAATAATGATGGCGGATTTAGAGGTAGGAAGAGAGAAGTGGAGGGTAATAGGTATATACATTAACGGGGACATGGAAAGGAAAATGGAGGAAATGAAGGAATGGATGGAAGAGAATGAAGAAGATAAATTGACGATTTTAGGAGGAGATTTCAACGCAAGGACAGGTAAAAGGGGGGGGAGTGATAGGAGGAGAGGAGGAAGAGGAAAAAAGATCGAAGGACAAGAAGGTAAATGAGGATGGGAGGAAGTTGATAAAAGAGCTAGAAGAAGTGGGATGGGGAATTTTTAACGGAGGGATTAGAGGGGATAGGGAGGGGGAGTACACATATACAGGAGGAAGAGGGGAATCGGTGATAGACTATGTGGTGGGAGAGGATAGAGTAAAGGAAAAGATAAAGAAAATGGAGGTGGGAGATAACATAGAGTCGGACCATCACCCTTTGATTGTAACGTTAGAAAGAAGAGGAGGTGCTGAAAAAGGGAAAAGGAAGGAAGGAAAAGGAATAAGAAAAAAGGGGAGATGGACGAAGAGGGGAGGAGAAAGAATAAGAGAGGAAATAGAATGGGGAGAGGGGTGGAAAGAGGGAATAGAAGAGGAGCTAGAGGAAAAAATAGGAAGGATAGAAGAGGAACTGAGAGAAGGAGAAAAAGAGAGTGGAGAAGGAAAAAAGAAAGGGTGGTGGGATGAGGAATGTGAGGAGAAGAGGAAAGAAGTGAGGAGAAAGCTAAGGGAATGGAGGAAGAAAGGAGAAGGAGGAGAAGGATACAGAAAAGAAAGGGCAGAATATAAGCTAATGTGTAAAGGAAAAAGGGAGGAGGAGAAGATAAGATGGTACAAGGAAGCGATAGAGGCAAGAACAGAAGGAGAGGTATGGAAAATTATAAACAGGGAAAGGAAGAAGAGAGAAGGAGTGAATGAGGAGATAAAAGCGGAGGAGTGGAAGGAATATTTCATGGACTTATTGGGAGGGGTAGAGGTTAAAGTTGTAAGAGGAGGAAAAGAGAAAAGGGAGAGGGATGAGGAGCAGGAGATAAGCAGGGGGGAAGTAAAGAGGATATTGGGAAAATTGAAGAAAGGAAAAGCAGCGGGGGAGGATGGGATACCGAGTGAGGTATGGAAATATGGAGGAGAGAGGGTAGAAGAGTGGGTATGGGAAATGTGCAACAGAGTCTGGAGAGGGGAAGGATGGCCGGAGAGGTGGAAAGAGGGGATAATAGTACCACTGTTAAAAAAGGGAACGGGGAATAGGGTGGAAAACTACAGAGGGGTGACTTTGATGCCAACGTTATATAAGGTGTATGTGGGGATTCTAACAGAAAGGTTAAAGGAGGAAATAGAGAGGGGGAATATGTTGCCGGAGAGTCAAACAGGCTTTAGGAAGGGAATGGGGGTGATTGACAGTATATATGTGCTAAACTACCTGATCAATAAAAAAGTGAAGAAGAAGGGAGGTAAGGTAGTAGCGGCCTTCATAGATCTGAAGGCGGCGTTTGACTCAGTGGATAGGGAGGTGTTAATGGAGGCGATGAGGAAGAGGGGGGTAAGAGAAGGGTTAAGTAGTAGGATAGAAGAGGTATACAAGGAAACGAGGAGTAAAGTAAGAGCGGGGAAGGAGGAAGGAGAAAACTTCTGGACGGCAAGGGGTGTGAGGCAAGGTTGTCCAATGAGCCCACACTTGTTCAATTTGTTGATAGCGGATATAGAGGAAGTGCTGAAAAAAGGAGGCTGGGGAGGAGTAAAGTTGGGAGGGGAAAAAGTGCACTGCTTGGCATATGCGGATGACATGGTGTTGTTGGCGGAGGAGGAGGAGGGGATGATACATATGTTGGGGAAAATGGAAAATTACATGGATAAAAAAAGTCTAGAGGTAAATGTGGATAAGACAAAAATAATGAGGTTTAGAAAGGGGGGAGGAAGAATGAGGAAAATGGAGTGGAGATGGAAAGGGAAAAAATTAGAGGAAGTGAAAGAGTTCAAGTATCTAGGATATAAGTTACAAAGGAATGGAGGACAGGAGGCGCAGGTGAGGGATAGAGTGAGGAAAGCAGGAGCGGTGATGAGACAAGTATGGGGTATGGGAAAGAGAAGATTTGCAGGAGACTGGATGAAAAGAGTATGGTTAATGGAAAGGTTGGTGGGAACGGTGATGGAGTATGGGGCGGAAATATGGGGGTGGAAGGAGAGGAGAGAAGTAGAGGCAATGCAGGAAAGATGGATTAGGTGGACGTTAGGAGTAGATTGGTGTACGCCGGGGTATATGGTAAGAGAAGAGATAGGAAAGGATAAATTCAGGATAAGAGCAGGAAGAAGAGCGATAGGGTATGAGAAAAAATTAGAGGAAGGAATGGGAGGAAGTTTAGCGAGGAAATGCTATGAGGAGATGAAGGAGAGGGTAAAGGAAGGAAAGGAGAAAACGGTGTGGGAGGAAGAGAGGGCAAAATTTTTTGAAGGAAGAGGGATAGAAGAGAGGGAGATGGAGGAAAAAAGAGAAAGGGGGGAGGAAGTATATGAGGGATGGGAGCAGAAGGACAGAGAAAGGCAAAAGGAGGAAAGATGGGAGAAGATAAGAGAGTCGAGATACAATAGATGGTATGGAGAATGGAAGGAGGAGGGTTTACCGGAATACTTGAGAAAGGGATGGGGGGAAAGCAGATGGAGAAGGATAGTGAGGTATAGAATGAACAATGAAATGAGGGGGCGAGATACTGGGAAGAGGAGGGGAAAAGAAGATGCAGACTATGTGGGATGGAAGATGAAACTTGGGAACATGTAATAGGAGAATGTGGGGGAGAGGGGAATAAGGGAAACTGGTGGGAAAAAATGAGGGAAATACTGCAAGAAGGAGAAGAGGGAGAAGGGTGGATGAGGGAATTAGAGAAAAAGAAGATGGAGGGGAGGGTGGAAGGGGAAGAGGAGGAAGGAGGTATGAGGAGAATGTGTGAAAGTATGAATGAGGTGTTGGGGAATGTATGGGGAACTGGAAGCCGAGGCGAAGCGAGGAATAGGTTAGGGACAGCTCTTTCTCTCTCTTAATTAGTAAATAGGTAGATTAAGTTAGAGATAAGATAATTGTAAGATAGATGTAAGAGTAGAATGTAAGAGTAGTCTATAAGTTAAGATTGTAAGAAATTTGTAAGGTTTGGGTACGCTCCTCAAAAGCGCCTTTAATCCCTGAGGGGGCAAATAAAGTATTGAAATTGAATTGAATTAAATATAATTAAATTAAATATAATAAAATATATAATGAATTGAAAATGTTCTCAATAAAAATATGGTTTAAAAAACGTAAATTATTTATTATTTATATTGTAACTATTACGTACAATAACTTTGCTAGAACCAAGGAAAATATATATATTATTTAAATTCAGTCATTTTAATATCATCAATCAAACATCTTCGATTAAAATTTAAATTGTATTAATTGTTACACATTGTTAATTAATGGAAATAGAGAAATTATATCGATTTTCTTAAGTCAATTATTAATGGAAGAGATTCGCATTAAATTTGATATGTTTAATCGTCAATTAAATATTTTTTAATTGTTTCTGCTCAAATCAATTGTCAATTGAATTGTCTTCGATTGAATCTGTTTTTTTCAATCGTCAATTAAAGTACTTTTAATTAAAATTAACTCATATTAATCGTTAATTAAAAAACTTTTAATTAAATTAGCTTGTATTAATTTTTAATCGATCGTTCTCCGATTAATTTCGTTTATATCAATTGTCATTATGATAATCTCATTATTCTTTGTGACATGCTCTTAATGAGAAAATTGTTAATTCTAATTACCACAGATGTACCGTCAATTTCATCAACCTTTAAACTTTCCTGACTGAAATTTTTAAAGGAAGATTTTATAGAGAAGTACCCGCGTAAAAAGGTTTTTAAAAGAACCTGCAATTTTTTCATAACTGTGACGTATCGTTTGTTTAAAACGAAGGAAAATTTAATTTTTTCAAAAAGGGGTTTTTTTTTAATTTTGGGGCGTTACTTTTTTATAAGGGGTTTTATGATTTTGGTTTTAAGTAAAAGGGGGATAAAACTAAAAAAATTTTGTAAATTTTTAAGTAATTTTTTAAGGACAAAGTGTTTTAAAAATTATTTTAAAAACGAAACCCCTTATGTATTTGGTTAAAAAAAGGGGTTTAAATCAAAAATTTGGGAAAGACAAAATTTTAATTAATTGAAAAGTTATATTAAAAACGTAACATTATTTTTGAATAAAAGTATACTCTAAAAAAAATTTTTTTTAAAAAAAAATTAAAACAGATAATTAAAAAAAATTCGATTTTTTTTTAAAATTTAATTTTTACATCGCAATTTCTTTTTTTAAATTTATATAAAAGTTATAAAAAGGGTTTTTTTTAAAAATTTTTCATTGATATCCCCCAAAAATTTTAATGTTAAATTTTTAAAAAACGTTAAAAAAAAGTTTTTTAAAATTTTTGTAGTTTTACGAAACTTTTAGGGGGAACACATTTCTTTCCCCAAAAAATTTAAATTTTATATAATATTTTAAAAATTTTTTTTGGGGGAAATATAATTTTATATCAACAAAAAAATTTAATTTTTAAATTTTTTAAAAAAAAATTTTTCAATTGGGGCTTTTTAAAATTCGTATTTAAAAAAAAATTTTTGAGTATAAAATTTTTCCCTTAAAACCTAATACAAAAAATAAATAAAGTAACCCCAAAAAAATTAAAACAATTTTTTAAAACCTTTAGATTCATTACGTATTGACTTTTAAAGAACGTCACAGGGGGGGAAAAGGGGGAATCCAAGGGGACGCGGGGACGACCACACCGAAAAAACAGTAAAAGGAAAGGGGGAAAGGGGGGAAAAAGGGGGGGAACACGGTTAAAAGAAAAACCCGGGGGAAACGGGGGAAAGGGGGAATGGGGGGGGAAAAAAAGGGGAAAACAAAATTAAAAGGGAAAAAACAAAAATGGGGGGGAAAAAAAAAAAAACAAAACCCCAAAAAAACAAAACAACCCAATTTGGGGAAACAAATAAAATTTTTAAATTTTTAAATGTAAAAAACATTTAAATTTTATAGGAAAAAATAAAATATTTTTTTATATATATAAATAATTTTTTAATTTAAAAAATTTTAAATTTTGAAAAAATTTATTTAATAAAAAAATTTTAAAAAATTTAAAAATTTAAATTTTCTCAAATTTTTCTATAATAAAAATTTTTTTTTTTTTAAAAAAAATTAATTTTAATTAAAAAAGGGGGTTTTAAAAAAATAAATTTATTAAAATTTCAAAAAAAAAGATTTTTTATAAAATTTAAAAAATTATATTTTTTAACATTTTTTTTAACATTTTTAAATTATTTTTTATCCCATCCCAGAATCCTAAATATACCATATTTCAAATTTTAAAAAAAATTTTTTTTTAAATTCCCCTTTTCAGAGGGGAAAACGGCCGGGGGGTTCGCTTTTCCAAAAAGGGGGCGCTTTTTGCGCCCCCATAAAAAGTCCTCCCCCAATTTTATTGGGGGAAAAAGGGGCCTGGGGGGGGGGGAAAGAGAAGGGGGGGCGGGGACGGGGACGGGGGGAAAAACCCAAATAAAATATTACAAAATTTATATATACATAAAAAAATAACTTTTAATACATTTTTAATTTTTTTAAATAAAAAACCCTTTAAAAAACACGGTAGGTTTTTAAAGGGACCCCGGAAGGGCATGCCAGACACCGTATATCTTAACGCGGGGGGGAAATTTTTGGCTTTTAAATATTTTAACCCAAAAAGGGGGGGGAAACAAAAGGGGGTTTTAAAATAGACTTAATCGATACAACGTATTTTAAAAGTATACAACACATGCCCCCCCCATATATAAAAAGTACACAAACAAATGCAAGGCATGTAGTGGAATTTTGTCCCCCTTTGCAAGGGTTTTTAAAAAGGGGGGGTTTTTAGTGCTCCGCGATTTTGGGCGTGCGGGGTTTTTTTAAAAAAAAAAAAATTTGACGTGCGGGGGGTAAAAAAAAAATTTATCGTTATCATTTTTTTAAATATTTCTTTTAAAAATAATTTTTTTTTTGCTTTTACTACCATCCCCAAAATTTTCCCTTTTTTTAAGTTTTCCCGATTTTAAATTTTTTATTTTTAAAAAAAGGGAACGGTCTTTTTCCCAAAAAATTTTTTTTAAAACTTATGAAAGGTGTCAATAGTTTTCGTTGCAGAAAATTATTTGAAAAAATGTAAAAAAAAAAATGATAAACCCCAAAAAAAATAAAGTATTTTTAAAAATATAAAAAAATTCAAATATCATTTAATTTTAAAATATATTAAAAAGAAAATGTTTATGAATACAAAATTTGATATGCAAAAAGAAAAAATGTAATTTTAATAAATTTTTAAAAAAATAAAAAATAAAAAAGAAACACAGAAAAATTTTAAAAATCTTCAAAGTGATGATAGTTTTAAAGATGTAGATTTACCAAAATGTTTTCTTGGGGAAGGATGTATATCAATTTTTTTTAAGTAATGCAAAAAAAAAAAGAGTTATTTTTGGGGCCCCCCCGTTTTTTCATTGAAATATTAATTCTTATATTTAGAGTAAAAAAAAAAATTTAAAAATTTATTTTTTTCCAGCTTTTTTTAAAATTAAAAAAATTAAAATTTTATATTTAGAAAGTATGTAGAAGTTTTTAATTTTTCTCTATAAAATTTAAGGAGGGGTATTTTAAAAAATTAAAAAAAATTTTTAAAATTTACATTTTTTTTTTAAAAAAAAAAAAAATTTTTTTTTCTTCATTAAAAATTTAGAAAAGGGGCCACTTTTTAAAATTTTTTTAAAATTTTAGTTTTTATTCCCCCTAAAATAAAGGGGCTTTTAATAAGAAAAAAAAAAAACGATTTTTTAAAATTTTCCGAAAAAAAAAGATAAGCTATGTCAAAATGTTCTAAAATTTTTTGAAATAACAAAAAAGAAAGGAAAAAATTTAAAATATAAAATTTGTTTTTTCAAAGAAAGTTTTTTGGGAACCCCCCCCCCCCCGATAAAGTTAAAAAAAAAATTTAAAAAAATTTGGGGACAAACCCCAAAATTGGGGAAAAAATCTGCTCTAAAAGGCAAAAAGGGGCCCAAGGGGAAAAATTTTAAAAATTAAAAAATTTTTCCAAATTTAAAAATTAAAAATAAAAAGAAAAAAAAAAATTTATTTTAAAAAAAGGGGCGCGCGGGGAAATTTTAAATTTTAATGATATTAAAATTAAATTTTACTTTTAAAAACCCCTTGCAAAAAAAAGGGGGGGGGGAAAAAATGAAAAAGGGGTTTTAAGGGGGGAAAGAAAAAGGGGAAAAGGAACGAAAGAGGGTGAGAGGGAAATGAAAAGGGGAAAGGGACGACGAAAAAAGGGGGGAAAAAGGGTGGGGGGGAAGAAAAAAAGGGTGGGGGAGAGAGGACGGGGAAAAGGGTGAAAAAAAGGGCGACAAAAAGGGCCGAAAAAAAAGAGGGGTGAAAAAAGGGGGAAAAAAGGGGGGTTAAAGAGGACGGGGAAAGGGTTTTGAAAGGGGAAAAAGGGTGGGGAAAAAAAGAGGGGGGGGGGAGAGGGAGAGGGGACGAAAAGAGGGTTGAAAGAGGGGAAAAAAGGGGTGAGGGGGGAAAGAAAAAAAGGGGAAAGAGGACGAAAGAGGGTGAAAGAGGAAATGAAATGGGGTTAAAAAAAAAAAAAGAAGGGAGGAAAAAAAGACAAAGGAGAGGGAAAAAGGCGGGGAAAAGGGAGGGAAAGAGGTGGGGAAAAAGGGGGGGAGAGGGGGGAAAAAAGGGGTTTTGAAAAAGGACGAAAGAGGGGGAAAAAAAGGGGAAAAAAAAGGGTTTTGGGGGGAAAAAAAGAGGGGGGGGGCAGAATGGGGAAAAAAGGGTGAGAAGAGGGGGAAAAGGGAGTGAAAAAAGGGCGAAAAAAAGGGGAAAGGGGAAGAAGGGGAAGAAATAGGGTGAAAAAAAATTTAAAAAAAGTGAGAGAAGCCCCAAAAGGGAGTGAAAGAGGGGCCCCCAAAAAGGGGAAAGGGTCGAAAAAAAGGGTGAGAGGGGGACCCCAAAAAGGGTGAATTTAAAGAGGACGAAAAGAGGACGAAAGGAAAAGGGGGGAAAAAAGGGGGAAATAGGGGGGAAAAAAAGGGCCCAAAGAGGGTGAGAGAGGACGAAAAAAGGGTTTTAAAAAAAGGGTGAGAGGGGAAAGAGGACGGGGAAAAGGGGTGAAAAGGGCGAAAAAGGGGGTGAAAAAGGGGGGAAAAGGGGGGGAAAGGGGTGAAAGAGGGAGAAGAATTTTAAAAAGGGGGAGAGGACGAAAGGGGGGTGAAGAGGCGAAAAAAAGGGGGAAAAAAGGGCGAAAGAGGGTGAAAAAAGGGCGAAAAAGGGGGGGGAGAGGACGAAAAAGGGTTTTGAGAGGGGGAAAGGGGTGAGAGGAAGGGGAAAAGGGTGAAAGAGGGGGGAAAAAGGGTTTTTTGGGGGAAAAAAGGACGAAAAAAAGTGAAAGAGGAGGAAAAAAAAAAGTGAGGGGGGAATGAAAAAAGGGGGTTTTGAGAGGAAAAAAAAAAGGGTGAAAAAGGGGGGAAAGATGGTGTTTTAAAAAAGGGCAAAAGAGGACGAACCCCAAAAAGGGGTGAAAAGGCGAAAAAAGGGAAAGAGGGACGAAAGAGGGTGAAAGAGGGGAAAGAGGACAACAGGGGAGAGAGAACAAAAAATGAAAAAATAGGACGAAAGAGGGTGGGTTTGAGCGAAAAAGGGGTGGGAGTGGGGGGGGGTGGGGGGGGGGGGGATGTGGGGGGGAAAGGGGTGGGGGGAAAAAGGGGGAGGGGGGGGGGTAAAAAAAGGGAGAAGGTTTTATAATATAAATCCTGATGACGAGCGGACGGGGGGCAAGAGAAGAAGAAGAAAAAAAGAGTTTTTTTTTAATTTTTTTGAAAAACGGCACTTTTTGACCCCTTTTTTTCCGGAAAAAGGGTTTTAAAACCATTTTGTTTTTTTGGCTAAATTTTAATCGTGGCGATGCCGCCTTTTTGGTTATGTTTGGGCAATTCCCCAAAATTTTTTTTTTTTTTTGTAGTTCAAAACCCCCAAAAAAAAGGGCTTTTTTGGTGAAGGATAAGGAGGGGTTGTAGTGTCTTTTAAGGTCTTTAGGGTTTTTTAAAAGGGGGGGGAACTACCGGTCTCCTGATAAAAAATTCCCTAAACTTTTCGATTAATGTTTTAAAATTAAAAACAGTTTTTTCTTTTTGTTTGTCGGATACCCCTTAGGAATCTCTTATTTTTTTCGTTTTTAAAAAAATTTTTAATTTTTAAAATATTATAAATTTTTTTGAAAATTTTTTGGGTTTTAAATGATCAAATAGGCATTTTATTTTAAAAGTTTTCCATCAAAAACCCCAAAAGCGCCCCAAATCTTTTCGCATAATTTTTAAAAATTATTTTTTTTTTATCCCCTTTAGAAAAATATTTTAAAAGTTTTAAATTTCAAAAGGGGAAAAATTAAAATTTAAAAAAGGGGCCTGTTTAAAAACCCCAAACCCAATTTTTGTATTTGAGAAGAAAATTTTTAATTGAAATAATAAAAGGGGCAAAAAATTTCGAGCTCTAAATTTTTCCCTTTAGTGCGCAAAAAAATAGTGATAATAAATACCGATAATAAATAAATACATAAAATTCTAATAAAAATCCGCAATACATAGTCAATATAAGTTATATAGTTGAGTCATAGTTAAAACGCAAAATATATTTACAATGAATTGAGACCATTAAATAGTTCAACAAAGTAAGAACCCAATTAGAAGCAGAATGATTCGTCCGGTTATTCATAAAATATATTAGAATTATTAATAAAAACTTGGAGTGACACTTATACATTACTCCAAATGAACCACTTATCGTTATTTGACGAAAGTCCCTCGATCTGGCAATGATTATGTTCATCCTCTCCAAATTATTTGATATTTGTTAACTGAATTTAAAGAATTTTTGTTAATATTTAATTGTTTAACAAAATTGATATCTTATGTAGGTGTTAAATATACACATACTTAATATAATGTAAATATACGCATTATATCAACATACCCATCAATACTAAAAATTTGGCGCTATAAAGTTTGTTTGCACTGTTTTGTCAAAATTCTCACTATTCTAGCATTTTAGCATATTATTCAATTATTATTAAATAATTTAACAAAATCAATTATTTTATGCCGATGTTAAATGCGAGTTTGAAATACGTTGCGTTTACAATATTAAATTATCAAAAATTTAATGCTTAAAAAATCTTGTTATTTTAACGAAAATTTGAAAAAGTATGACAAAATAAACTTTAAATATTATTTGTCTAGAAATTAGATGTTAATATAACGTAAGTACGCATTAAAACAACGGTCCCGACAAGAAGAAAAATTTGGCCACGCTTACTCACGCTATTTCGTAAAAATTGAAACTTTTGAGTATATTATTTAAATATTAATATTTAATTATTTAACAAAATTCATATCTTATTTCTCTATATGTGCTACATTATGCATCCTTAATATGGTATAAATATATACGCATTATTGACCTTCCGTTTCCGGTGCGAGGGTGGTGTACACGTAGAGAGTGAGTGTGTAGGTTTGAGGGAGCTTTAGAGGATATAGAGAACAGAGGAAGAGAAAAGGATAGTGTGAAGAGAGAAAGAGAGGAAGAGAAAATGGGAGAGTGAAAGTGTGGCAAACAAAAATAGATAGAAGGTGGAGGAAAGAGTTAGATAGAGAGATAGCTGACAGCAGATAGTTTGGGTAGGGAGTATAGAATATATATATATAGAGAGAGATGTACGGTAGAAAGAAAGAGCAGATGCTACGGAATAGCTAGTAGCTTTTAGAGAGAGATAAGCAAGGAATAGGGAGAACATAAAGAGAAATTAGAAAGGAAGAAAGGAAAAGCCAAAGAGCAAGAGAATTATAAATAAGAAAGAAGACAATAGTTTAGAAAAAGATGTTCAGCGGAAAGAAAGAAAGAAGCATGGAAAGTGACCCCACACAGCACATGATATCATTCGAATATTCTGTATACATACTGTTAATCTACGCAATATACATAAGATACTGAGAATATCTTTATAATATCTCTTGCAATATATTATTTTTCGTATATTCTTAGAATATATTTTAATATCTCTTACAGTATATTATTATTAGTATATTCGCGTATATTTTCAAGATATACTTTTGAATTACGCAGAATATTCGTTACAGGATGTCGTATGAAGCCATTTGAGTGCAGAGCGTTTTGGCGCGTAAACGTACACGCCACGCGGTTTGTGATAGTGTTTTTTCTATGATAGTGGGTTACCGGTCTTTTTCCTGTGATATCTTGTCGCATGACGGTGTGAAAGTAAGTCTGTATATTTTTATATAATTTTTCGTAAATATAAATCCTTTTCATTTCTTTCAAAATTTATCTTATTTTGTGTAAAATATATTATATATTTCACTAAATATATTATTATATAATTCACTATAAAATATGTTTTACAACTGCAAGTTAACCTTAAAATTAATAATCGGACAGGCCCGATTGCAACAATACATTTTCTTTTGGAACAAAAATATGTATACCTATATCTTATTTATGTTTCTTTCTAAATAAAAAAATACATATTTTGGTTTTAAGCAAGACTTAAAGCCAAAATAATGTTGGTGCAATCGACCCTTAAACTTCAGATTTGTTTTATCGTTGTAACGGTTCACCTTTCCCGACGCCGCGGATCGGCTCGCCGGTTCCAGGATTCGGGAGGAAGGGGGAGATTCAGACTCGCTTATTCCTTATTAACAATGCTTTGTTTATTCAAAAAGAAACAAGTAAACAAAGTATTTGTTGGCATAAGGCCTAAATAGAGAAACTTATTGACTACTCGGTATAAACAAAAATGTTTGTTGGCGTAAAGCCTTAAATGGAGAAACTTATTGACTACTCGGTATAAACAAAATGTTTGTTGGCATAAAGCCTTAAATGGAGAAACTTATTGACTACTCGGTATAAACAAAAATGCGGAGGCGTATAGCCTGTAGCGGTGTCCGGAAAAGATTTACAAATTACCCGGTATAACTTAGAGATACGGTGTACGGAGGCGTATAGCCTATAGCAGGAAGAAACCAGAAACCGGGAAACCCGTCACCCGGTGTATAGCAGGAAGAGACCGGAAACCGGGAAACCCGGCGTAACAACGAGAAACCCGTTGCCCGGCGTGTAGCAGGAAGAGACCGGAAACCGGGAAACCCGGCGTAACAACGAGAAACCCGTTGCCCGGCGTGTAGCAGGAAGAGACCGGAAACCGGGAAACCCGGCGTAACAACGAGAAACCCGTTGCCCGATACTAAAGGTAGGAGGCCAGAAACCGAGAAACCCGGCGTAACAACGAGAAGCCCGTTGCCTGGCTAGGAGGTCCGGAACAGGACTGGTGCCGGCTCATCCGTCGAGCCGGCTTATATACCCTGCCGGCGGTTCCCCCACTCTACATCGAGGCTGTGGTGGGGGTAACGCCGGCGTCGTAGTGGGGCGCCTCTGGGGGTTGTAGTGGGGCGCCCCTGGGGTAGGGTGACCCGTGTATCGCTTATGTTTGTGCGTTTCGAGGCGCCTTAGGCGCCATAGCCTCAAGTGGCGGGCGGGTGATCGGCCCGCGAGGCGTTAGTAACGGCCACGCCGTTACATCGTGAACTTACATTTTACATTTTATATACTTTATTTTTAGTCTAATCTATTTTATTTCTCATTGCATTCCTGTTTCTTAATATGCATGCATATTATTTTGGTACATTTATTCTAATATTAGCCTTTTTGTATATTGATGATGATGTACCAAAATATGTCTTTGATGCATTTATCAAAGTATAATACAATTAAACGATAGAGGAAGCTAATATATAATAAAGTAAAATGTGATAAAAGTAATAGAAATCATATATATTGTATATGTGTATATTCATATAATTCTTTTTCTTAGTTTTAATTTTGTTACAGCGTTGCAAGAAAATATTATCGCAGCTTTATATTCATATACACAACAGTAGTGTGTTCTTTACAGTAGTGCGACAAAGAAATAGGTATTATATTTTATAATTTATAATTATAGTTTCTTTTTCTTATTTGTAATTTTTATTTTGTTACAGCATTGTCACAAAAAAATATTGAGACTAATATATTGGGGATCGCTTTATTTATCTGCATTATTTTAAAAAAGTCTGCATCATTCTAGAAAAGTTTGTTCTCTACGCATAGCTCGTGGAACACACAGTAAGAAGTAAGTATAATCATATTTCTTTCTTTTTTTTTTACTTTGATTTATTTTTCATGATTATTATATATTTGTATTTTGGCACGCCTTTGATCGTATTTCAATATCAACGTAGCACATATGTAGAATGTTCGATTTAGATATGAAATTATTTTCATTATTATATTATATTTATAAACCTTTGAAATCTCATTAAATCTAAACATTACCAAATTCCTTAATTGATTTAAATATGTAGAATATGTATATATAAAAATATACAAATATATAATTTTATGCCGATTTAGAAATATCTCTCTTATAAAGAGAGAGATTTAATGATTTAAAAAGTATAAATTAACAAAATATTTTATGTGTCTCCACCATTCTACATTTGTATTGCACATATTAAGTCGAGATACAATTTTATACATACTTCAATTGAAAAAACATATGTATATATTAATTGGTTAAAATCATATTGATATATTGAGTAAGTAAATAGTTAATCATTTGATTAAGTATACAGGATATTTGATTTTACATTATGCAGCCGATTATCTTGAAAATAAAAGATTTTCAGGAAAAATATTTCGAACAAAACTTTTGTAACTTCGAAGAAGACATAAGATGGTGTCATTGGTTTGTCTTGGATAATGATTTGAAGGTCATCTTCAATTTCTTAATAGAACATTTTTTCATATTCTTGTAGCCCATCTCGAAAACACTATGTAACGGCTTAATGCAAATTCATCATTTTTTTAAAGACAACTACATGTTTTTTTTACATCAATTAGTCTCCTTATTCTATGCATTAAAGTATTAAGGTAAGATTTTCGAAAACTGAATGGTTTATACAATATTTTGTAATTTATGTAAAAAAGTTAGAATTAGAAGCCTTATAACTCGAAAAGTTAATGAAAAAGTATTTTATTTTAGTATTTTGGAAAGCTCTTGAGATAGGCTACAAGAATATGCAAAGAAAAATAGTGTTCCATTTGGGATATTAAATGTGATCTTTATGTAACCTTCAAACAACTATGCAAGGTCAAATAACACCATCTTATGTTTCCCTTAAAGTTATAAAACTTTTGTATAAAACATTTTTCCCAAAAATATTTTATTTTTAAGTTAATCGACTATATAATTTAAAATTTAACACCCTGTATATTATTTACATATACTTTTATCTTTGTAATAATCTTTGTAATAACGCAATATCAATAATGTGATATATATAATAATGAAACATAATATTGAATAATCAAATAATATTATTAAAAATTAAATAAGATAAAGTAATTAATTTAAACAACAAAATGAAATGATAATTAAGCTAATAATCTATTTAACAATTAACATTTAGAATCTAAATTAATACAATTGTCGCTCGTATATTGAAAACAAAGTGATAAATATAAGGCCAACTTATCGAGCTGAATATTCGAGATGTTCAGTCAACTACCATTTATTACATGTATAAATTATAAAACTACAGTCATTATATTAAACCTAACGCAAATTACAATCATTCTATAAACGTTTCGACCGCACGCGGTCTTCTTCAGTATAATTATTGAAATATAAATTCTTACAATTCACATAATATCGAAATTTAATTATAGTTATTCAGAATCAAGAGTTTTTGAGCAATTAACGCGTGTTTCAATCCGTCCTGTCCAACAATGTTCGCCTCGATATGATCCCTGATTTTGTTCAGATCTCGGATAGTTTCATCGTTAATATGCGAGAAATTAACCCGTTCCGTAGGCGCTGCGATTAATAAAAAATTACCGATCAACGTATGTCCAAATTATAATATGCATCCCCTACAATTGGTAGTATGCTTACCTATCATCGTTCTTCTTGACAATTTTGCTACTTATTAACAGTTATTAAGGATGACACATAACAAACCAACAATACAGAAAGACAGCTCATTTTAAACTCTACTTGATCGGAGAGCGTGCGTGTTTATATATGATCTAATATCTATGTTTTACTCGTTAATGTCCTATTTGTCCTATTATTATTTCTTGTTCGCTAATATATCCAAAATATCAAAATACGACTCGCTAAGTAACTCAGTATCTTTGTTTAAATTTAGTCCATTTTTTTGTTCCTTGATATGTAGCATCTCAGAAATGAGTCTTTTATAATAATTATTTTCGTTGTCCATGATCTTAACATTGTCCCAATTAAAAGTATGATGTTCATTTATTATGTGTTCAGAAATTACTGAATGTTTCGTTGAGTCCAACCTAATATTATTTTTATGTTCTTTTATTCGCGTCTGCAATTGCCTCTTTGTTTGGCCTACATAAGATGCATTACAATTATTGCAACTGATCTTATAAACCACATTCGAATTGCATGGATGTTTAGTTTTATCTTTCTGCGCTTTAATAATATTATCCAGTTTGTTGAGACATCTATACCCTACCATACAATTTTTATTTTTTACCGAGGAAACAATCATTTCTGAGATCCCATCTATATATGGAATGACAAAGAATTTTTTATTGACCGAGTCATTTCTTATACTTTTTGTTCTTTCTATGTTGGCCTGTCTCTCTATAATGCTCCCCTTAGATATGATGTGTTCTATCCGATGATTAATTTTGTTAAAAATCAGATCAAGAGGGTAACCATTGCTTCTGAGTATATTAATAATTAACTCCAAATTTTTATTAAAAAATAGTGGATGTGATAGCAATAGACATCTGTCTACAAGGTTATATATTATTCCAATTTTGTGGCATAATGGGTGGTTTGAATAAAATGATAACGTCCTTCCTGAGAAGGTTTCTTTTTGATACCAGTCTATATATATTTTATTATTAATAATTTTAAGTGATAAATCTAAGAAATTCAAGCTATGGTTAACCTCTTGTTCGACCGTGAATTTAAGTCTTTCATGATAGTTGTTAAAATTATTCACAATCTGAGTCATATTAGTCATAGAGGTGGCCACTATTATGTCATCCACATAACGAAAATAAAACAAACATTCCAAATTCAACGCTTTGAGAACCGTATCCTCAAGATCTTGCATAACCAGGTCTGCAATAATTGGTGATAACGGTGACCCCATAGGGGTCCCAAACGTCTGTTTATAAATTATGTCATCAAATGTAAAATATGTAGAAGTCAATATGAATTTTATACCCCCCAAAAATTCGTTTTTCGGTATTTTAGTATTTATTCCAATGTGATCCCATCTATCGTTAATACCGTCAATCGCAAGATCCAGAGGAACGTTCGTAAACAAAGACACCACATCCAAGGAAAACATCACCATTGTTGGACAGGACGGATTGAAACACGCGTTAATTGCTCAAAAACTCTTGATTCTGAATAACTATAATTAAATTTCGATATTATGTGAATTGTAAGAATTTATATTTTAATAATTATACTGAAGAAGACCGCGTGCGGTCGAAACGTTTATAGAATGATTGTAATTTGCGTTAGGTTTAATATAATGACTGTAGTTTTATAATTTATACATGTAATAAATGGTAGTTGACTGAACATCTCGAATATTCAGCTCGATAAGTTGGCCTTATATTTATCACTTTGTTTTCAATATACGAGCGACAATTGTATTAATTTATTTTTAATATACGCTGGCCTTACAATGCGTCAATTTAACACAAAACGGACTGATTACTATTTTAATTTTAATTTTATTCATAGAGTTTTTGGAAGAATAACCGCAGATTATTTTAAACAATGGATTAATGCGAATTACTTGTTAATAAGAGCAAGAGCAAAATTGGAATTTTTAAGAAATTGTAAAAATGGCGATATTTTTCCTACACATTTAGAAGGTTTTTGCCGCATTAAATTTAACGTTTTTCATCACAGATCGATCAGAAGACTAGATAGTATGTTGTACAAATTCAAAACAAATGCGATGAGCATTGAAATCTTTGATTTGCATAGACAGGTAGAGTCATTACAAAATAGGATTTTTCATCTCACCAGCGGGTTATTTAATCGTTTACCTGTACTCGCGTGGAATAGAATTTTCGAACATCATAACATTGCTTTTAAAAATTGCCACAACAGATTGGTTACTGCACACAAAAAGAAATTCAATTGGCTTAAGAGAAAACAACACTATAAGTATATCAACAGCATCAAACCTATAGATATACATTGTTCTTTACATTTTGAAACTTCACAACCGACGAAAATATCACAAAATTCTCTCAGGGCAATCACTAATGATGCCAAGGAGATCAATATACACATAGAAGCCAATAAATTTCTCAATGATACAATTAACCCTTTGGAAAATACTAATAAAAAATGGTTTGTTAATCTTTCCAACACAGACATTCCGCCTAACGTTTCTAATCTGTTGCAAATGGGTGATAAATTCTGTCTTCCGAATATTAGTAAAAAAACAGCAATACATGAATTCATCAAGGACATAGAGAGTAATAGCAAACGAAATAATATTAATAATCTCACTACGATCAGAAATATCGCGGTTCCAAAATTTGCACAACTTCTGAACACGAAGGATAAAAATGATGTAAGTCAACAAAAATTACTTGGTGCACACAGAGATTTAATAAAATTTTGTAAAGACAATCCGAATGTTCTATTCACACGCGCGGACAAGGGTAATGCTACGGTGGCAATGGAAAGATCTCATTATATTAACAAAATGGAAAACGTTTTAAAAGATGTCAACACTTACACTATTGTTAAAAAAAATAGAGAACGATTTGAATGATTTGTTGAAGAGATGGCTTAAGGAAGATTATATTTCAAAAAACGAATATTATAAATTACGTGGTAGTGATTCTCTCCTTCCAAAAGCGTATGGATTACCTAAAATCCATAAGGAAAACTATCCAGTTAGAATCATAGTTTCATCGGTTGATACAGCTCTATACTCGCTGGCTTCGTTTTTACAAAACACCTTACGAACTAGCCTACCCAAAGCGAAAAGTCATATTAATAATAGTTTTGATTTGTACAGCATATTGTCTGGTAAAAAGATTGATGAGAATGATAGGATGTTTTCCTTGGATGTGGTGTCTTTGTTTACGAACGTTCCTCTGGATCTTGCGATTGACGGTATTAACGATAGATGGGATCACATTGGAATAAATACTAAAATACCGAAAAACGAATTTTTGGGGGGTATAAAATTCATATTGACTTCTACATATTTTACATTTGATGACATAATTTATAAACAGACGTTTGGGACCCCTATGGGGTCACCGTTATCACCAATTATTGCAGACCTGGTTATGCAAGATCTTGAGGATACGGTTCTCAAAGCGTTGAATTTGGAATGTTTGTTTTATTTTCGTTATGTGGATGACATAATAGTGGCCACCTCTATGACTAATATGACTCAGATTGTGAATAATTTTAACAACTATCATGAAAGACTTAAATTCACGGTCGAACAAGAGGTTAACCATAGCTTGAATTTCTTAGATTTATCACTTAAAATTATTAATAATAAAATATATATAGACTGGTATCAAAAAGAAACCTTCTCAGGAAGGACGTTATCATTTTATTCAAACCACCCATTATGCCACAAAATTGGAATAATATATAACCTTGTAGACAGATGTCTATTGCTATCACATCCACTATTTTTTAATAAAAATTTGGAGTTAATTATTAATATACTCAGAAGCAATGGTTACCCTCTTGATCTGATTTTTAACAAAATTAATCATCGGATAGAACACATCATATCTAAGGGGAGCATTATAGAGAGACAGGCCAACATAGAAAGAACAAAAAGTATAAGAAATGACTCAATAAAAAATTCTTTGTTATTCCGTATATAGATGGGATCTCAGAAATGATTGTTTCCTCGGTAAAAAATAAAAATTGTATGGTAGGGTATAGATGTCTCAACAAACTGGATAATATTATTAAAGCGCAGAAAAATAAAACTAAACATCCATGCAATTCGAATGTGGTTTATAAGATCAGTTGCAATAATTGTAATGCATCTTATGTAGGCCAAACAAAGAGGCAATTGCAGACGCGAATAAAAGAACATAAATATTATATTAGGTTGGACTCAACGAAACATTCAGTAATTTCTGAACACATAATAAATGAACATCATACTTTTAATTGGGACAATGTTAAGATCATGGACAACGAAAATAATTATTATAAAAGACTCATTTCTGAATCAAATATGAATCAAAATCATCACAAGCTTCTGGAAGTACTTCTATTACAGCTTGTGTGACCTTTGTAAATACAAATACAACAGACAGCAAAAATATAAATACAATAGACATTTTTAACAATGATTTTGCTGCCTGGGCCGTAGAGCATCAGATATCACATACTGCTTTTAATGCATTACTTAAAAGATTAAGACAACATTCTTGTTTTTCGAAATTATAAACTGATGCACGATCACTTCTAAAAACGCCAAGAAAACAAGAGATACGTATAGTAAACCCAGGAATATATTACCATTTTGGGTTACTTAATTCTGTATTTAATATATTGACATCCACGAAAAATGATATTAATTGTGTAAAAGTTATTATAAATATTGATGGGTTACCACTAGCGAAATCATCAACACAACAATTTTGGCCCTTATTAGGTTCGGTTGTTCCATAGGATAATGTTTTTATAATTGGAATTTATTATGGAGATGAAAAACCAGCCGATGTCAACGATTTTTTTAAAGATTTTGTTAATGAGGCTAAAGAAATGTGTGAAGATGGAATTTACTTTAATGGTCGTAACGTACAATGTAGAATTGAAGCTTTAGTATGTGACACACCAGCAAAAGCATTCGTTCTCTGCGTGAAAGGACATGCGGGATATTCCAGTTGTACCAAGTGCACAACCGAAGGAGATTACAGGTATATAAAAGGGCGATTATGTTTTCCAGAGACAAATGCACCACTTAGATCAGATAGTGATTTTATACAAAAAATTGATGATAGTTATCACAAGCCTAATATTACATGCAGCTTATTAGAAGTACCTCATTTCAAGCCTGTCACAAATGTCCCGTTGGATTACATGCACTTGGTATGTTTAGGAATTATGCGTAAATTAATGTACCTATGGCTTCATGGAGAATTACATTATTGACTACCACTTAAAGCCGTTGAAGATATCTGTACGTTTGGTAACACAATTAAAACCATCAATACCAATAGAATTCGCAAGAAAACCACAAAAGCTAGATTATTTAATATTATGGAAAGC
This sequence comes from Nylanderia fulva, assembly GCF_048542155.1. Classification (NCBI taxonomy): domain Eukaryota; kingdom Metazoa; phylum Arthropoda; class Insecta; order Hymenoptera; family Formicidae; genus Nylanderia; species Nylanderia fulva. The sequence continues at coordinate 80,065 of NW_028190415.1, read as the reverse complement.
TACGGAATACAGATTAATATTATTATATATAGGTCCAGCAGCATTCAAATCAATATTAAAGAAAAAGATATATATTAATTTTCTAACATTACACGTGATTATCAGAATCTTGTCTTCAAAAGATTTACATAAATATTTAAACTATGCGCAAGATTTGATTTTCTTTTTCATAAAAACATTTGAAGAATTATATGGCGTTCAGAACATATCACATAATGTTTATAATCTCGTGCATCTCGTAGACAATGTTAAAAAATTTCACTTGATAATTTTAGTGCTTTCAAATTTGAAAACCATATGCAAATATTAAAGAAATTAATTAGAAAATCAGAAAAACCTTTACAAGTCATACGGAGATGTATTGAAAAAGAAATCAACTCACATACAATATTATCATCAAATAAGAACGTAGATATTTGAGAATCGCCAGAGAGAATTTAAAAAAGGTAAAAATCTTCTCTCGACCGTACTGGCAAATATTATTTATTCAATCACAACGTTTCGACCCTTCTTTGAGTCCTTATCAAGTGATCTAGATATACATAGACCGAGATTAGTACATTAAAAAAAATAAAATTACTTCACTAACAATATTACAAAATGATAAAAAGAAAAAGAAGCGAGACTTACTTGTAAAATTAAAAATAAAATTATAATTCTAAGATGTCAAGAACGAACATAGTGTCGGTTTGACAACACGTCAAGACTCTTAGACGAGTTATTGGAGACTAAACGACCTTTATTATTGTGTCGTAGATATTACTTAGATTGTCAGTATCCTTTTGTAAATTAATAGCGTTATTATTTCCCTTAATAAAGAACATTTCAGCGATTTCTCTTTTTCTTACGTGTTTTTCACTATGCAAGATAACAAGTGAAGTCCAGTCAAAATCGTGATCGAATTCAATTTTATGTTTGCTGATAACTAATAAATTACTCGAATGCATTTTGATGTTGCTGAAATGTTCCTTTACACGTGTACACAGATGTCTTTTTGTTTGTCCGATGTATGACACGTTGCAATCCCTACAATTAATTTTGTAAACTACTTCAGTTTTTTTATCTGTAGGCAGTCTATCCTTGCCGAGTGTGATCAAATGATTCGGCTTTTTAGGAACATTATGAACAACATTAAATCCGATATTTTTAAAAATTCGATTGACATCGCCTAAGCTATTAACATAAGGTAGTGAAATGAAAGGAGAATTATCAACAATATTTCGCTCATTACTCGATTCATTCATGTTTCTATGTTTTAAAAAATTAATCCTTTTTTTAACCCAACGATCGATTACATGTTTAGGAAAGCAGTTATTAAACAAAATTTGTTTCACGATATTAATATTCTCGTCGTGAAACTGGTCATTAGATAAAAGAATCGCGTGATCTACAAGATTAAAGATTGTGTTCATTTTATATTTAAAAGGGTGGTTGGAAAAGAAATTTATATATCTGTTCGAACACGTTTCTTTCCTGTACCAATTTGTTACAAGCTTTCCACTTGACCGAGAGATCGTTGTATTCAAAAAATTAAGACATTTTTGGAAAAGGAAGACTTATTCACAGTTCCTTGTTTATCTACAATGCTTGGAATTTATTGTGTACATTTACAATCAGAATTGAAATCATGGCCATTAAAAGATGTAATTAGAAAATATATAAAGTTACCATATCAAGATGACAAATATGCAGTTTTACCACTCCTCCATGGTTTTATATAATACATTTATTTATATACAGAATGGCACAAGAAAAATTTTATGCCGTTGTTGAATTTGAGGATGGGCTTCAAATTGTTCCAAATAATTGGTTGAATTCGAATTTAAACAAGGCTGTTTGGCCAAATTTCACTAACAACAAGCGTTACTATAAGGCTGTGAAATTTATGGAAAACCCAGAACCTACATGGATAGAACATCCAATTCGGAAAATCTATGCAAAAGACAGTAAGCAATCATCATATTCTTTTTTTTAATATATATGCAATGATTTTAAAATATATGTATATAATTTCTTGCATACAACATGTGGAGAGAAAGAGAAATAGAGAGAGAGAGAGAGAGAGAGAGAGAGAGAGAGAGAGAGAGTTGCCATCATTCAGAACGCGGTTTTATTGATAGCAATGTATGTAATTAGCATATAGTTCACGTTAACATTTATATTATAAAATTTCAAAACTATAAAATACTCTTATTTATTGATAAAAAGCGCGTTTTGAATATGCACTATAAATATTAAAATATATATAAATATATATAGTGTCTCAGAATAACCCTATCAATGCTTAAAGGCGGATTCTCTAACCAATTTGGAGATGATTTTCCTAGCAAAAATGTTGAGAAATCAAGAATTTTCGAGTTATAAGCAATTGAAAAAAACGGATTTTTCACAAACTTTGTGGAGTTAAAAGGTTAACATAATTATATTCTTCAGTCAATTCCAGATGGAGTTTACTTTAATAAAATTTTAATTTAAGGTTGTTACAAAGAAACATAATGACAAAAATTGGAACTTTGCAAAAAATGATGACCTTGATCCGTCTTGAAGCATTGATACAATTATACTAAGACACCCTGTATAATATTAATAGATATTTTTAAATAATACAATGAAGCAATTATTAACAAAATGTATATTATTTTTTTCAGCAAACTATGAATTAGCAAGAAGAAAATTAAAAGATGCTGAAGAACTATCAGATATCAATTCTGGTACTGACAAAGAGGAAGTATTAAAAAAAAAAAAACAAGAAAATATAGAGCTGCTAAGCAATTTGATGAAACTTTTATATTAAATAGTGATGATGAATGCGACGAAAATTCATTTATTTTGCAGCTTCCAAAAATGCCTGTTAGGCCTGTACATACCTCTGAAAAAATGAAAAAGGCAAAATTGTCACAGAAAGGTGAAAGCATAAAAAATTATATTAATAGTCAGAAGAATAATATTAAGAAAAAGAATAATATTGAAAAAATTTTAATAATTAATAGTGTGTAGGCGAGTGATGGGGTTTTTTCTTTTCTTTTTAGAAAGGATAATCTTCTGGATCGGGAGATTGTATTGTATAGTCAGGATAGATCAAGTCTGAATATTTATTCCAACGTTAAGCATGTATATGTACACTATTATTGCGAAACTTATACGTCTTCAAGTCGTGCCGTGAACGATTTCAATCCTTCCGAGCTGGGAGTTCCAATTTCGCCGTCCGTTCCGAGTTAAAGAGAAGAAGTCTTTTCGGATGTTTAAGAGAAGATCTGACTCAAGATGTTCAAGCTGGAGAGAAACCTCTGACGATTCCCAAAAGTCGGCATATATATATATACCCGGCGTTAAAACCTTTCCCACCCGAAATATCGGACCAATCAGTGTTACCTTCGTTTATCGAGCAGAGATGTGTTTTCGGTTTCTCTGATAGACAAAGGATCGTTCAGAACGCTCTCGAAAATAAATAATACCTGATACGAGGTCGACAAACAAAACACGGAGATCCGATAATCTCTTTGTCAAACAAAGTTTCTCTACCTCTCTTATGAGAGTTTATAAAAAATGCCCACAAGTGCATAATTCTAATAATAATAAAATATTAGTTTAAAGCTGCAAATTTTAATTATGTAAAACAATAAAGAAAACTAACTTTTTTGTTTAGAATTAACAGTGAAACATAAAAACTCATAATCAACATTGGACAGATATGATTGCAACTACAATGTAAAAGGTATATATATGTTTACAAAGTAAAGAAGCAAGAAATATAAATTATGCATTTTATTATATTTTTCTTCTTTTTTTATACTATTATATAACTGTAATTTAATATGATATAAATGGAATTTTAAATATATAAAAACCTAGCATATAATGTACATAATAATAAATGCATAATTTAAATAAATCAAATTATTTTATATTATATGGCACACACACATTTGTAGATATAATATAAAGAATTAAATGACTAAATTAAATACATAATATTTTTGGTTACAATATTAAAATTACATTTAAATATAGCAATAAAATAATTTTTTTAGATATACCTAAACCTAGTACATCTAAAAAGATACATGCAGATGATAAAGATGATGTAGATAATGACGTAAATGATGAAGATTATGTAGATGATGAAGATGATGTTAATGATGAGCCCGATATACTCTCGGAACAATTATCTGGAACGAATCTAAATGAGGATAATGATGAGATAAAAGGAGAAGAAGTCATTCAAATGAGGAACAATACCAACTCAACTTTGTCAAAATCAACTTTGAATTATTATCAAGGTACTAAAACTATAATCTTCAGTTATGTATGTGCACTCGACAAATTATGAAAGATATGGAAAAACATTTGAAACAGTTGTAAGATTTCAAAGGAAATAATATAATACCGTATCATCTTATATATATATATGTGTGTGTATACAATATATATATATATATATATATATAATACACATACATATACATATATACATATATATATGCTGAGTGCGTGCGCAACTGTATACAAAACCTATTTTCCTAGATATTTATAAATTGTTTTAAATATTGTATTTTACAGCATCTCACAAAGCATTCCAAAGATTTGTAATAAGAAAATTAATAAACTTAGAATTAAAAATAAATTCTATTGAAAGGAATCAAAAACTTCTTTTAGAGAAGTTTCCAATTGCTAATTTCATGGAAGAAGAGACTGTGGATATTTTTCAAGATTTACCGTTTAAAAATCGAGATGATCTTCAGGCAGTGGAGATAAAATTAAATAATGACTCACTTTATCGAAATCAGATGGTAAGTCAAATATTTTATTATTTCAATTTTATAAAATGTCTTTCAAAAAAAGAAAGAACAGCTTAGTAGAAAAAATAAATATATACATATTGTACGATTAATTGAAAAAAAAAATAGATGAAATAAAACAATTAGTATATAAGGTTAAAAAATTTAAGTGCACAGAGCACCGGTGTTTCTTGGATATACCAAAACTAAACGCGATTTGCGATCTCGATTCGAGATTCTAACGAACGAACGAAACCTAACGAGTTTCGTTTGTCCATTAGAATCTCAAATTGAGATCGCGAATTGCGTTTAGTCTTTGTATATCTAAGAAACACCGGTGCCTTGTGTGCACATAAAATTAAGTTTCGTAAAAATCTTAAATTTCAACGAAATTCACGCACTACCAACCGCGTATAGTCTCTGTATTGCTTCGTTTTTTACATATTTTAACAAATAATTACTTAGAATAAATTTTATATTAATGTACAAAGTAATTTTATATAGAATACTTTAAAAAATATTTTACAAATATATTCCACATTAATACATTGTTATACAAATATAATCTTTTGTAAAATTTTTATAACGCAACTTTTCATAATTTTAGATCAAACAATTGATTCATGTGACAAGTCAAGATGTAAAAACTTCTTCTTTACGGATAATGAAGAAATTGTTTTCTAATGAATTAGCAGTGCAATACAGTTGGTATGGAGCAAAAAAAAAAGAAATTTTTTCGCAGTTAAATATCTGCAAAATAATCATGTGTAAGTAATAAATAATAGAAAGTATTTATGAATATAAATTTATATTACTTGTATTTTTTGTATTACTGTTAAATTAATTAAAATTATTTTATAAGTTGAATAAAGATAATATTATTCACATACGAATATCATTTTAATAATATTTAATATTATTTATTTTATTTAATGAAGCAAAAGAAATATATAAAAGTTGAACATTTTTAAAGATTTTTTATAAAGTTTTATATTTTAATTATTCTAAATTAAATCTAAAATATATTTCTCTTCAATGTTATTAATAAAAAATTATTTTTTAAAATGTTTTTTTAGGTGTAATAAGAAAAGTACACAAGAATGCTACAGACGAACAAATTTCTAATCCCATAAAAATATGGCTAGCACACGCGAAAGAACGCCTACAAAAGCAAACACCGATAAATATTTAATGTTTGTCTTTATCAGGAGACGCGGTAGTGTCTCCGGCCATGTTCAAACCCTAAAAGACCTTAAAAGACACTACAAGTCTCCTTATCCTGCACCATCAAAGTCCATTTTTTGGGGGTGTAGAACTACTAAAATATAAAAAATTTTGAATTGCACGTAACATAACCTGAAAGGCGGCATCGCCACGAGTAATTTGAGCCAAGAAAAAATAAAATCGGTCAAACCGTTCCGGAGATACAAGCGGTCAAAAAGTGACGTTTTTCATGAAAAATTAAGAAACGTCGTCTTCTTCTTCTTCTTCTTCTTCTTCTTCTTCTTCTTCTTCTTCTTCTTCTTCTTCTCTGGTCCGCGTAGAATCGAGTCTAACCCGTGTCACAGTAACCACCGCCCGAAACTTCCACCAACTCCGGTCCCCCCCACCGAAACCCCCAAAAACCCCACCCCAACCCCACCCCAAACCCCCCCACCGGGCGGGGGCACCCCGGGGGGGAAACCCCGGGAACCCCGGGGGAGCCCCGCCGCACCCGCGGGGGCCGCGGGCACGCGCAGAACGGCGCAAGGGGCACCCGGGAAGCCCGCGACCCGGGGGGGCACCGCGGGGGCGGGGGGCGGGAAAAGGGAGGGGGCAACCCGGGCGAAGGGAAAGGGGGGGAGGGGGGCCAAAAAGAGCGGCAAAGGGACCCCGACGCACCCCGGCACCCCACCCCACCGGGGGCGGCCGGCAAAACCACGCAAACCCGGGGCGCACCCCCTGGGGGCCCCAACCACGCTCTTCACCCTTTTAACTCACCCTTTTACACTTTCGCCTTTCACCTTTACTCTCTTTCGTCTTTCTACCCTATCATTTTTCTCCCCCTTTCTTCGCTCTTTCACCTTTTTTACTCTTCTTTGTCCTCTTCACCCTTTCATTTTTCTCACCCTCTTTCGCCCTCTCTCATCCTCTTTCGAACCTCTTTCACACTCTTTCGTCCCTCTCTCACCCTCTTTCGTCCCTCTTTCACCCTCCTCACCTTTTTCACTCTCGTACGTCCTTTCTCACCCCTTTTTCGTTCTCTTTCACCCTCTTTCGCCTATCTCGTCTTCTCTTACCCTCATTAGTCCTCTCTCACCCTATCTCCAAAAAATCATAAAAATGAAAAGGTCAAGCCATGTTCAAAGAAGGTCCTCAAACATTTAAACCTAGTCTGTACAATGAAAAATAATTACTCGTAATTCCAGAGTTCCAATTTGTTAATACTCGAATAATGTATTTGTTTCAAGTAATGGCAGTTAGAGTCAAAACATACCTACGTATATGCAGTTTTTGCTGTTAATTGTACTTAAACGAAAAAAATAATTAAATGATTTAAATATAGCACATTTTAAATAAGAAACTTATATAATCGAACTCTGTTTAGGCAAAGGTTAGAACATTTCATTTGCCTCTGCCTTTACAAGAAAACATTGATAAGGTATGTCCTCCGGAAGATCCTATAAATTTGAATCACGAGTTGCACATTCTCGTTCGAGGTATACCCAAGAAATCTAAAGTGATTTGGGAAAATTTGGTAGATATTAATAAAATGTATAAGGCTTTTACAATAGTTGAAAGAAATAATCCTCATTACTCAAAAATTCGTCTTCCAGCGTCATCTGATGATCTATTAAAGGATAAGTTGCAGGAAACAGAATATAGGATTGTCGATGAGGAAAGCGACAATGACGAAATAAATGAGGTGGTTGAGGAATTACCAGCATTGAATTTGTACAATGTATAGCAAAACAAAAATAAAATGATCAAACCGTTTTAAAACGTACGGCTTTTCTCACACAAATCACTGAACATTCGGATATTAACGATCAGTATACAATATACCCAATACACGCGAAAGAATCGATAACGAATCTGCATTGAAGCTTTATCAAATGGTGAATGAAATTGAAGATTTTCCAATGGATAATCGTTATAAATATCTGGATGTCATGTGTTTCCCTGATTTATATCCTGATGGTGTCAATGGACAACGAGAAGATAGAAACTTTGCATTGCCGGAATATTTATTTATTAGAACACGATTGATGTCGAAACATAGTAGATTCAGGTTGAATCTGCAGTATCTGTTCTTCCTTCTCAATGATGCTAACTACCGAACAGTTGAAAAGTGGTATCTATTATACGATGATGGTTACTAACCATGATGAAAGAGATACACTGCTGGTAAATACTTGAACGAATTGAAAGGTTACGAATAGAATCGAATTTAATGAGTATTTTCGCAAAATTGAGAAATACGGATCAATTTTGGCGACAACCGTCCAATAATGTAAAATGCATGACTTTGCATTACGGTCCAGCGACGTGGGTTTTGACATTGAGTCCTAGTGAATGGAAATGGTCCGATTTGGGTGAATATTTTACGAGATATGAATCACGATAAAGAGACGTTAAGCGAACTAATAGCATACGATCTTGTAAGTACTTCTAGATTCATGTGTATAAAATTCAAAGCCATGATTGATTTTATTTGTTTGTCCGATAATCCATAGGAAAGGTTATTCATTACTTTTGGTGACTGGAATATCACGTAGAAGTATCCAGCAACATGCATTGTATGATTTGGATAAAAGATGCTCCAGTATTAGGAAAATCGCCGGATGAAGAAGTCTGTACGTTTATTCAAAAATACGTAACGTGTGAAATTCCAGATGAAAATGTTTCGCCAATGTTGTACGATACGGTAATAAGTGATCAAAATCATAAACATAATCGTATTGCATTGCGTACGAAAAAAACGGAACTAATATATAAGAAAGTGTCGGTTCGATTTTCCTCGGCCAGTTACTGAGGAATTTCGTTTTAAGAGACGTTATCACTTCGATAGTCGGTAGAAAAAATTTACGCAGTAAGAGCGATTGTACGATCTTCCTCGCAAGGAGTCGGAAAGGTTTATAAAATGATTATAATCCGTCTATCAAATTAGCCTGGGAGGGAAATATTGGACATACACTTTATTAGAGAAAAATCAGAGTTTTTAAACTCCATATTTAACAAAATACACGACAAGTCGGAAAAATGCAATACAGACTTTGAAGTGATAGATTCGAATAAGTCCTGGCATCGAAAATGTGGAATTTTGCAATGCGTTCATTAAATAAAAGAATGCGGTGCTTAGAAGCTGCGGATACACTATTAGGGAATCCCCTTGTACGGTACGGATAATGATTACCATGGTCAAATGGATCGATGTTATGATGGTGAGAAATAGAACAAGTTAAACATTTAATGAAATTTAAGCTCTCGATAAAAATTCTACGAATATTTACTGTTCGTCACTCATCGATGATTACTATCCAAATAGACCTCAGGAAATTAGAATCATTGAATTGTACGATTTTTGCCAGATTCTGGGAAATTACGAAACAGATGTCAAAATAATGACGAAAGTCAAGTGTTTACAAACTGGCATCGGGTTTATTTTTAAAAAAACGAAAAAAAGGGTTATTTAATAAACCATATCGATTTAATATAACAATTGAGCCCGAAAATACTTTTACTCGCTGCTTCTTCTGTTCAAACCATGGAGAGATTTGAGTGAACTCAAAGGGTACATTCGAGACTTACACGGATGCCTTTAAGAATTCAGAGTCTGTTTTAACGAAGGCAATGAATATCACGAAAGGCTCGAAGAAATACAGAAAAGCTTTTGAGAACGTTGCCTGAATTAATCGGAGAGAAGCGCGAAAATGATCTGAAAACAGCAGACAGAGACAAATCCGATGACGATGAACTGGATTGTAATCCGATAGAAGCTGACGACGCGATGAAAGATCTGGAGATTTTGGTAAGATTGACGACCCGATTGATTTATCGCAAATGATGTCGCAATTGAACGAAGACCAGAAAAGAGTCTTTGATGGAGTATGCCAAGTTTTACAAGATAAGAATCAGATTCTGCGACTGTACGTAAGTGGAGAGGGTGGTACATGGGAAAAGTTTTCTAATTGAAACGATTAAACATTGGATCAGAATAAATTTGGAAAAAACGACTGCCATATCTGCCTCCCACGGGTATAGCAGCATTCAATATCGATGGCTGACAATCCAATAGAATGTTTCAATTACTGGTTAGTCATGAATCTACAAAATATACGCAATTGTCAGACATGGTCTCTGAAAACTTGAGAGACAAATTAAAGAATGTCGAATTATTTATAATCGAAGGAATTACATGTAACAATGCAATGATGGATTAGGAACGACTGTATTCAGTGATGGTCAAGCCTATGTAGGTTTGTCACGAGTAAGTAAATTAGAAGGCCTACATTTGATAAATTTCAATCCAGCATCAGTTAAAGCAAACTCGAGAGCCATTGTAGAATATACATCGACTGAGATTTATATCAAATCTGAACTGCCACAAATCAATCCGTCCGAGAAAAAGGTTGTGAAAATGTACGATCGTCGATGGGATATCTCTAATATCATTGATGATATGCAGAATTATGCTTGTGAGGAACCAGAAAGTATAGTTACGTGGAAAATATATGGCCTTTGCAATAACGATGCTGCTTTCGTGTTACGCTAATGTCAATATTACAATGTGCGTTTCATTGCGTACGTATTAGGCAACAAATACTGAAATAATAAAGCATCGAATGTATGATTGATGCTATCTGCGCGTATGGTGAACGTAAATATTGCAACATTCAAGCGGTTAGAAGATCTGTCGGAAAAACGCTTCGAAGACCGAACACAACAAGATGTTTCGGAATTTTTTACGGCTCTAATATCGACAGTATTCCGACATCAATGATGTATTAAAACTCGAATTAAAGCACCGTAACATGTTGCTCGAATATCAAATGTAATTACAATTTAACTAGCTGGAAAGCAGTAGTTTGTTAATATTACCTATACATTCGACATTAAAAGGAAAAAAGGTGTCACTCTACAAAGTTGATTAAGTAGAATTTTCTAAATGGGAAACGATACACGGCACTTGTAACAAAGTAAGAGCACCGTGTTGAAAAGAAAACCGTAATCGAATCAACTTTATCCGTCGTAGTTAATACAGTTCAATTTATATACTTTTGTAAACGGTGCTTCTAAAAAAATTATCAACATCGGATTACCGCCGTGCCCGACGAGTAAATATCACGATTATTAAAAAAAAGTACAGCTAATACGCGCTATATTTCACGAAGATGAAAAAATGAATCGTGGTCACTACACGTGTCTGTTGAGAGCTGACACAAAATTGGAATGGTATTATTCTAATGATATGGAAGTGTTCAAGAAAAAATGGCCCAAAGGAGCACAAGGGGCATTACATATTGTTCTTAGAACAGATTTAAATAATGGCGCTGTATAACGGCTGCGTAAACGCTACATTAAAACATCAACTGTTCTAGCGCTGTATAAAGTTGCCGTAAGCGCCAAAATAAATATCGGTTGCTCTGGCGCTTTATAAAGCTGCTGTGAAGCGCTGCATTAAACGAGTGCAATAAGTTTCTAATTTGACCCTAGGCTTCATGACATTTCAAAAAGTATCATCCAGAAAAAAATTATCAGACAGAAAATTTATGTATGTCGTGTTAAAATCGGGAGACGAAGAAAGAAAATACTATGGTGCCGTTCTCACGAGAGAATGGGCGATGGAGGGGCCCATTCTTTATTTTCAATATTCATACAAGAATATAAATTCATTCTGTTGCAATTGAAATAAATGTGCAAGTATCGTTAAAAGTTATTTACAATTATACAAACATATACATATATGATTAAATAAAATATATATGTATACTATAATATAATTATCTATTTTATATATGTACATATATCACCATATATTCAATTATTTTGAACTGTATTGCATAAATTGTTACCTTATACAAAGTTATGTGATAAGAATCGAAAATACATATATTTGTGATACTTGAATTACTAGAAAGCTGCTCTATATATCTGTACTTTAAAAGTAAGTGATATCCTAAAAAATCATAAAAATGAAAAGGTCAGGGCCATGTTCAAAGAAGGTACTCAAAAATTTAAACGATCTAATAATAAATTATCACGAAAAGTAACTGATATGTTATTCAAGGTGGCCAGTTCAACAGTGAACGTACGTAAAGTGTATCTTATCTAAATTAGTAATAATCTATTACCATGAAAAGTAAACTGTGATATTTTATTCAAGGTGCAAGTTCACATTGAATATACATACATATAAGTAAAACTGATTACAATTTGATTCTAGAAAATAAGTGCGATATGTTATTCTTAGTGCACAAAAATATAATAGTCGTTTATAGAGATTTGATTTGAAATTTATACTAGCCCGTACAATGAAAAATAATGCTCGTAATTCCAGAGTACCAATTTGTTAATGACTCCGAAAATAACATGGCGGCCTGCTCTCAAAAAACTATGATGTTTCTCGATGTCCATTTAGAAATAATGTCGGAAGCTCTTACAGAATAATTACTACAACATTTGAATACGAAAAGTATTACATTAGAAGAAGATTAGATTAGAATAAGGATTCAACGTATTTTTTAAAAGCTCTACCACACACAACGAGGAATATACAAAACTATATACAAATACCTTTTTCTTCTGTGTTTCTGAAGAAATTGTAGTTCAAATGAACCTTGCACTTGAGAACCATGTCACTTACTTTTTCAGAGTCAACTTGATAAATTTTTTTTGTATTATATATTTTAATGATATTATTTCTCACTTGTATCTGAATAATTAATATGTAATTTTTTTATTGTATATTACGACAAATAATCAGTAAACTTTTTAAGCGTATAGCTTTATTGTAGTGACCTGAGAATGTACATTATAAATTTACTTAATATACACCCGTTTCGAGCAAACAAGGCCAAGTTTTCTGATCAATAACTTACTCCCTGAAAATACGGTATACCACAAATCGGAAGTTGATACAAAAATTCGTAATTTTACTAAAGAAAGATTGTAGGTTTTAATTTATACAATTTTCACAACTCTTATTCAATTATTTATTCTACCCATCGAAAGTTTTTTGAGAGCAGGCCGCCATGTTATTTTTCTGAGTCATTAACAAATTGGTACTCTGGAATTACGAGCAATTATTTTTCATTGTACGGGCTAGTATAAATTCAAATCAAATCTCTATAAACGACTATTATATTTTGTGCACTAAGAATAACATATCGCACTTATTTTCTAGAATTCAAATTGTAATCAGTTTTACTTATATGTATGTATATTCAATGGAACTTGCACCTGAATAAATATCACAGTTACTTTTTCATGGTTAATATTATTATTACTAAATTTAGATAATATACATTCTACGTACGTTCACTTTGAACTGGCACCTTGATAAAATATCAGTTACTTTTCGTGATAATTTATTATTAGATCGTTTAAATTTTTTGAGTACCTTCTTTGAAACATGGCCTGACCTTTTCATTTTTATGATTTTTTTTAGGATCTTCTTTTTTCTTCCTACTTACCGATCTTCTGCTAGCGTTGCACTTCCTCTCCCACATCCTCTCCGCGTCCTTCCTTTCGTCCTTCTTCTTCATCTTCTTTTTTTCCACTTTTCACTTCATCAACCTACTTTCTTAACCTCCTTTCTTTTTCCTTCTCCTTTTCCTTGCACCCTCATTCCGCTTCACTCTTTTTCCTCTCCTTTGCCGTGGTTTTCTCCGTATTCGCCACGTGTCCACTGTTACACAAGCATTCCTTTACGAACTCTTACCTCCAGCTTTGTCCTCCTTTTTCGTCTTTCTATACTTCCTTACTTTTTCTCCTTTTCTTCACGCATTCCTCGTTCCTCACTTTTTCACTTTTCTGCCACTTTAATCTTCTTCTTCACTTCCACCTTCCACCAACTTTACATACTGGAACATCAAAACTCCGTTTTTCTTACTTCCGCCAATTTTCCTTTCTTATATAGCTTGATAGATATAGCCATATTTTTGTCACATTCACAGTACCATTATAAAACAAAATAGAATTTTACTAAAAAATGGGTATCCTCCGTCTTTTTATGTTTAAGCATGTTAAGGTCAGAATAAAAAACTAATATAACAAAGTTAGATCATAATAATATTGATAATAACCAATCTAATAAAAAAACAAAAATTATAGCAATTCCGTACATAAAAATTAACTTAACACATCAGCAATTCTTTCCGGATTGTTAGACTTTATTAAGAAATATAAATGTTTTAATAAATTTCATAATATTATAAAAGTACATAAAAGTGCCACTCCAAAAGAATCTAACAATAACGTAATTAAAAAAACGAAAGTAAAGACTGCTCGGCTTTTTTTGTAGAACGATAAAAAGGTAGTTTAAAACGATTAAAGAACTAAGTTAATTTAAAAAAAAAATGAGACAAAACACCAGTAGTGTCCCAAAATATTACAAAACGGATCACGATACGATTGGAAAAAATCCAAAAATTATAGCCATGAAAAGAATATTTTAAAAGATTTATCTCTGAAACTATCTATATTAAAAGACAATTAATGGTTTAAATGAACAAAAAGAAGTAAATATTTGGTCCACCTATTTCCGTTACTTGAATCTATTTTAACAAAACAAACACGAAAAAAACTTGTTTTTATTCTCCTCAAATCGGTTTTTTTCTCGGTATAAAAAAAGTCTTTTAATAATTGTTGTCAAAGTTTTTTTCACAACAAGCAGTTAATATTAAGAAAAAAATGGGTATTATATACAGTTTTTTTCATGTAATTAAATTAATTTTTTTACGCTTGACAACAGTTATTTTCTAAAAGGGGGAAAGTCGACCAAAACGGCAATCATTTATTATAAAAAATATTTAAAAATACAACGTTTGGCTATCTGCACCCTTTTTTCAAAAAAAATCTAAAAAAGTTACAAAAATAATTAAATTTAATACATTTCATCGCAAAAAATAATTAAAATTATATACAAAAAAAATGTTAATCCAAACGTAAATGCATAATAAAATTTAAAAACAGTAAAACAAAACCTGTATAATACCGACAATATTCACCTTGTTTGAATGAAAATTAGAATGACAAAGTAACCTTGTGCACCGGTATTTAATTCTAACGGAAAATTATTTAGTTTCGTTAGGATAACGCATTGTCATCCGCGATTTGGCTCTTGTTGCCCGTCTTATACGTTAAATTTATATTTATATTACAGGGCCTTGTTAAAACTCTTATATTCTATTTAATGATCGTTATGCTGGCCTTTTTTACTTTATTGATTTTGGTATTAATTTCGAGAAAATCGGTCCATTAATGAAGGAATAGTTCGCGGTCAAACAGATAGACAGACAGTACTTATATGTATACAGGGTGTCCCGTGACTCGCTTATCATCTCTTGTAGGCAGGTAGAGCAGGCCAATAAGCGCGCCTGCAAGCGCGCGGCGAAAAGAGACAGCCCAAATAATTACACCAGTGCTTAGCGCGCGGTGAACCGGGAGGAGGGGCGCTTATACACGTTCGATGACCAGTCGAACTGAACCGGTGTAATTATATGGGTTGTCTCTTCTCGTCGCGCGCTTGTAGGCGTGCTTATATTAATCGATCTTTATTGATTAATTTTCCATTAAGTATTAAGAATTTCGCAAAATAGTACAGGACTTTTCTATTCGGTTTGACCTGCTCTACCTACCCACGAGAGGTGATGCGGGAGTCACTGAACACCCTGTATATATAACACATTAATATTCGAAATTTGATTGCAGCATACTCAAATCATGTGGTGGGTCCTACTGGTAAAAATAGCTGATTGCACAGTGACAATAATGTTTATACTAAGAAAGAAAGATAAGCAGCTTTCGATTTTGCATTTGTACCATCACATGTCAAGTGTGGTGATTGCTTGGCTGATCGTAAGGTACTACTCAGAAGAGATATCCACGTTTGTCTCTATGGTTAATTGTACTGTGCATGTATTTATGTATATCTATTATTTTCTCGCAACATTTGGATCGCGTATTCAAGCGATCATTATGCCGGTCAAACCTTATATCACCATTCTTCAGATGGTAAGTATCACTATTAATGTTTAATTTGTTCTAATTTGATGTTCTACAAAAAATACAACTTATATTTAGAAAATTATTTTAAATATTAACATGTTTAAAAACTTAGAATAATTAAAATATTATTTTTAATATATTAATAAATAAAGTAAAAGATAAAGGGAAAAAATGCAACTTAAGGGGATGCCGGAGGTCTACTATTATCGGCCGAACCGATTATATTTTCCAACACCAAGAAGTTTTTATTGCGTTAATAGAATAACAAATGCTTTTCCACGATTAAAGTTAATACAATAATAAACTGCGAAGCTGTCTCAATTTGTGATAAAAAGACAAAAAATTTTTAAATACGAGTTTTTTTTCTGGCTTCTCGCGTCACGTCATAACAATATTTGCTTGTATAAAAGTTTCACAATTTATACGTACAAAATAAGACCACTTCGCGGAAAAGATTGCATAAAGGAATATTAGTGAGCTTGCAGAAATAAGTTTAGAAGTCTAATAAAAAAGATCTTGGTTATGGAATATTTCATTCACATGTGTATGTGCGAAATGACATTTGGGAATAATACAGAGCACAAAATTAGTTGCGCGATGTCGCGATAGATGGAGCTGCAATCGTGCAGTTAGACAAGGACAGACAGTCATATTATCTTTGTCTCTCTCATGCTGCCTTGTCTTCTGATACACAGTCTCTCTCTCTCTCTCTCTCTTTCTCTCAAATTGCTCGTTCATAATTGTATGCGAATGATTTGAGAGAGAGAAAATATGGTATAATATGCCAATATTATATTTATGTGTATATATATATATATATATATACATATATATAATATTGGCATATTATATACCTACATACTTATATATATATGTAGAAATAATAATAAAAAATAATAAATAATAATAAATAAATTAAAAAATAAGAAAAAATAATAAAATAAAATAAAATAATAAATAATAAAATAATAAAATAATAAAAAAATAAAATAATAAAAAATAAAATAATAAAATAAAATAAAATAATAAATAGTAAAATAAAATAAAATAATAATTATATATAATATAAGTTGTAGAAATCTATACTTATAGAATAGAATATTGTTGTTTCTCATTGTGTGAGCAGATAGCATGGATGGCATATTATATATATATATATATATATATATATATATATATAATATGCCATCCGTGCTATCTCACACAATGTGAAATAACAATATTCTATTTTATAAGTAGAGATTTCTACAACTTATCTCTCGGCAGGTGTTGTTATAAAATAAAATATTCTTTTATATTTTTTTATTTTGTCAATTTTACAAAATACATTTCATCATACCATATAAAAATAAAAAAAACCTTATACCATATTGTCATCAATTATATATAACTAAAAAAAAAAGTGTGACTAATATGTAATAAAATGAAAAAAAAATATTATAAAATAAAAATCTAGGCAGGCATATATCCTGGTGCTGCCGGCGGTGCGGATATATATCCTGGTGCTGCCTGCGGTGCGGACATGTATCCTGGTGCTGCCGGCGGTGCGGACATGTATCCTGGTGCTGCCGGCGGTGCGGGCACGTATCCTGGTGCTGCCGGCGGTGCGGACATGTATCCTGGTGCTGCCGGCGGTGCGGATATATATCCTGGTGCTGCCGGTGGTGCGGGCACGTATCCTGGTGCTGCCGGCGGTGCGGGCACGTATCCTGGTGCTGCCGGCGGTGCGGACATGTATCCTGGTGCTGCCGGCGGTGCGGGCACGTATCCTGGTGCTGCCGGCGGTGCGAGCACGTATCCTGGTGCTGCCGGCGGTGCATATATATATCCTGGTGCTGCCGGCGGTGCGGATATATATCTTGGTGCTGTCGGCGGTGCATATATATATCCTGGTGCTGTCGGCGGTGCATATATATATCCTGGTGCTGCTGGCGGTATATATCCTGGTGCTGTCGGCGGCGCAAGCACGTATCCTGGTGCTGCAGGAGTATGAAGGCGGCGATCGGCGTATTTTCTTTGACGCGCCCGCTCCTTGTTCACCGCCTTACGTACCGCGGTGTTAATTCGCTGCAAAAAAAAAGAAATTTTATATTTACATATATACATATTTATATACAGGTATGTATAGATATACAGGGTGTCCCAGAATTGGCGAAAAAGTTTATGGCAGATTCCTGGTATCATTTGAAGACGATTTTTTCTGAGTGATATATATATATATATATATATATATATATATATACATATATAGTATATATATATGTTCCTGTCTCTCTGTCTCTTCTTTCTTTTCTACATTCTTTCATACATGCACACGTATATAATAATAAATATTTTCTACACTACATAAATAAAAATAATTACATACATATATACATACATACATGTATGTAATTATTTTTATTTATGTAATGTAAAAAATATTTTTTATTATATACGTGTGCATGTATGAAAAAATGCAATGTAGAAAAGAAAGAAGAGACAGACAAAAACACACAGAGATGTGTGTGTGTGTGTATGTGTGTGTAAATATACATACACAGGGTGTATAAAAAAGATCGGATATATACATACATACATACATACCTATCGTTTTATTTAGCTATGTACCTGTCTATCTATCTATCTATCTATCTATCTATCTATCTATCTATCTATCTGTCCCTCTGTGTTCCTGTCTCTGTCTCTCTGTTTCTTCTCTTTTCTACATTGCATTCTTTCATATCTGCACACGTATATAATAATTTTCAACATTACTTAAATAAAAATAATTACATACATACATACATGAAAATATATATATATATTTATATGTATGTATGTATGTATATATGTATGTATATAATTATTTTTATTATTTAAGTAATGTTGAAAATTATTATATACGTGTGCAGATATGAAAGAATGCAATGTAGAAAAGAGAAGAAACAGAGAGACAGAGACAGGAACACAGAGGGACAGATAGATAGATAGATAGATAGATAGATAGGTAGATCGATAGACAGAGAGGCAGATAGCTAAATAAATCGATAGCAACCTGTGTATATATATATATATATATATATATATATGTGTGTGTGTGTGTGTGTGTGTAAAAAAATATTACATATAATAGTACCTGTCTTACTGTTTGCGCTGGCAGCGGGGTCATCGCCATCCTCGCGTCCGCTGGCAGCGGGGTCATCATCATCCTCGCGTCCGCTGGCAGCGGGGCCATCATCATTCTCGCGTCCGCTGGCAGCGGAGTCATCATCATCCTCGCGTTCGCTAGCAGCGGCGCCGTCGCCGTCCTCGCGTCCGCTAGCAGCGGCGTCGTCGCCGTCCTCGCATCCGCTGGCAGCGGCGTCGTCGCCGTCCTCGCATCCGCTGGCAGCGGCGTCGTCGCTGTCCTCGCATCCGCTGGCGGCGGCGCCGTCGCCGTCCTCGCCTTCGCTGGCAGCGGCGCCGTCGCCGTCCTCGCGTCTGCTGGCAGCGGCGCCGTCGCCGTCTTCGCGTCTACTGTCTTCCTCTTCGGGATGACGTATCCTTCACTTCTTGCTAAAATAGATAAAAAAAATTATTAGATAAAAAAGGGAGGGAGAGAGAGAGAGAGAGAGAGAGAGAGAGAGAGAGAGAGAGAGAGAGAGAGATTATATGAAATACTTACGTCGCGGCATCTTGGTTCCTCTCTCTTTGGCGACGAAAAGTGGACTGCACATCTTCCGAGTTCGTGCGTTGTTGCCGCGCGGCTGATTGTTATTTGTTTGCAAATAAGATATTGCCGCACGGCGCGCGCACACACACACACATATTGAATGTTACTTTTTTTTCTTTCCTGTGTCTTTCGCTTTCACTTTGAAAGATTGCAGGAGAATTTTTTATTTATACAGGGGCGTTCCTAGGGTACTTGGCGCCGGGGTCACCGGGGTGCCACACTAAATTTGCCGCCTCTACTTATATCTTTTTATATTCTTATATATTTCGATTTAAAAGGACTCAATAAAAAAGTTTTTTTAATAAACAATTTTCTAAGAGGTAGGACTTGTTTTTGAAAAAATTTTCATGAGTGTGCCGCCCCCGTGGCGCCCGTGTGCCCTGCACTCTTTGCACACCCGGGTTGGAACGCCCCTGTATTTATATATAATTATATATACATTTATAATTATATATGATTATATATAATTATATATAATAATTATATATAATAATTACATATAATAATTATATATAATCATATATAATTATAAATGTATATAATAAAAAAAAAACATGTTTGATATATTATACAAAAAAAAGTTTTTCTCGGTCTTGAACCCTAGTTCGCACGGTGGTAATCCCACGCTCTAAATTCTAAATTGACGCCACGGGATTCATATTATCAATATAGATTTTTATGACATATTTGAATTAAAAAAAAATAATTTTTAGAAAAAATATTATTCATCCACTTATTTCAAAAAGATAAGATACAAAATAAAACTACTTTTATCTTTTGGAAATAAGTGGATGGTGTATATATTTTTCTATGTAAAGAAACGTAAAACAATTTGTAGTATTATTGGTGCCATATACGATTTATGATATCAATATGGGGTTTTATGAGCTATTTGAATTAAAAATAATTTTTTAGAAAAAATATTATTTATCCACTTATTTCAAAAAGATAAAAGTAGTTTTATTTTGTATTCTTTTTGAAATAAGTGGACGAATTTTTTCTAAAAAATATTTCTTTTTAATTCAAATATAAAAATCCATATTGATATCATAAAACGTATATAGCGCCAATAATACTATAAATTGTTTTACGTTTCGTTACATAGAACAAATATATAAACCATCCACTTATTTCAAAAAGATAAAAGTAGTTTTGTTTTTTATTTTATCTTTTTGAAATAAGTGGATAAATAATATTTTTACTAAAACATTTCTCTTTAATTCAAATATCTCATAAAAATCCATATTGATACAAGAGTCCTGTGGCGCCAATTTAGAGCGTGGGATTATCACCGTGCGAACCAGGGTTCAAGTCCGCGTAGGACATTGCCTTTTTCGCATGATGCGATGGCCGTCGTTGCCAGCGGACGCGAGGATGATGACGGCGATAAATGTCGCTCTCCCCCCCCCCCCCCTGCACCGCCGGCAGCACCAGGATATATATCCGCAGCACCAGGATATATATCCGCAGCACCAGGATATATATATGCAGCATTGCCCGACAGCACCAGGTTAAATAATCCCCGCACAGGGCCCAGGATTTAAATTTTTTTTTTTTTTTTTTTTTTTTAATAAAATAATTTATTCATGAAACTAATAAAATTATAATAAGAATATATAATAAGAATATTTTTAAATTGATCAATGTATTGGTTTAATTTATCGTCATCGAAGAGGAAAGCAGGAAAATCTTCGATTACGTTTATTTGACAATCATAATTAAAAATATTCGAAAAATCATATGCTTTTGTTTTGTAATTGTCAATTTATCTTTGATTGAATTTGCTCGATAAGAAAATTAGTTATATTTAACAATTTTACATTATAAATGTTGATAAAAATTCAAGTTGTGAACTTTGACTTCGGAATCGAGCAAATTCAATGGAAGATAGTATCGACAATTTATCATTTGATCGAATATCTGATTGATAAGAAATAAACATAATCGTAGATTTTCCTTTCCTTCCCCTTTGATGACGCGATAAATTGAACCAATATATTGATCAATTTAAAAAAATTATTCTTATTATATATTCTTATTAGTTTGATAAATAATTATTTTATTCATAAAATAGATTGCAAAAATAAAATCTTGGGCTTTTTTGTACGTGGATATCATTCTAATGCTACGGGCAGTGTGGGCACATTTGAAAATCTATATTTATAATTGTGCAAAAAATATATAATTATATATAATTATATATAGTTGAAAATCTATATTTATAATTGTGCAAAAAATATATAATTATATATTTTTTGCACAATTATAAATATAGATTTTCAAATGTGCCCACACTGCCCGTAGCATTAGAATGATATCCACGTACAAAAAAGCCCAAGATTTTATTTTTGCAATCTATTTTATGAATAAAATAATTATTTATCAAACTAATAAGAATATATAATAAGAATAATTTTTTTAAATTGATCAATATATTGGTTCAATTTATCGCGTCATCAAAGAGGAAGGAAAGGAAAATCTACGATTATGTTTATTTCTTATCAATCAGATATTCGATCAAATGATAAATTGTCGATACTATCTTCCATTGAATTTGCTCGATTCCGAAGTCAAAGTTCACAACTTGAATTTTTATCAACATTTATAATGTAAAATTGTTAAATATAACTAATTTTCTTATCGAGCAAATTCAATCAAAGATAAATTGACAATTACAAAACAAAAGCATATGTAGTTTCGAATATTTGATTGTCAAATAAACGTAATCGAAGATTTTCCTGCTTTCCTCTTCGATGACGATAAATTAAACCAATAGATTGATCAATTTAAAAATATTGTTATTATATATTCTTGTTATAATTTTATTAATTTCATGAATAAATTAGTTTATTCAAAAAAAAAAAATGCAAAAATTTAAGTCCTGGGCCCTGTGCGGGGATTATTAACCTGGTGCTGTCGGGCAATGCTGAATATATATATATATATATATATACGTATGTTACGCGTATGAACGTGTATAGCACCGCGCGACGTGAGTGAGGCGTCGCGCAGTAGATCATATCAACGTATAATACGCGCGGATTACTGTGGTACATACATACTACTGATACCGCGCGAATACGAAAGATCTGACGCGCATTTTTACGTACATAACGAATCGGAATATTTGATAAAAAAAAAATATATATATATATACATATATATATATATATATATATATATATATACACACACATATATATATATATATATATATATATATATATATATACACATATATATATATATTTTTTTTATCAAATATTCCGATTTATTATGTACGTAAAAATGCGCGTCAGATCTTTCGTATTCGCGCGGTATCAGTAGTATGTATGTACCACAGTAATCCGCGCGCATTATACGTTGATATGATCTACTGCGCGACGCCTCACTCACGTCGCGCGGTGTTATACACGTTCATACGCGTAAAAACAAAGCAGCGTATACAACGTATCGTTGTCAAATTTTACATACTATATATTTATTATATATAGTTAGTTTTTTTTAGTGTGTTATTGAGTTTGTGTGTTGTCCACACCATAGAACAAACATATAACGCCAAACATTTGCCTCTTACGAGACATAGAGTTTCCTTCAAGAAGGGCTGGATGTACAGGTAGTTTATTTATAAACATTTTCTATATATCCATACATACACATACATACACACATACATACATACATACATATATATATATATATATATATACATATATATATATATAGATAGATCGATAGGGAAATCGATAGATAGTTGAATAGACAAATACCTAAATAGATAGATTGATAGATAGATATGTATATATATATATATATATATATATATATATCAATCTATCTATTTAGGTATTTGTCTATTGAACTATCTATCGACCTCCCTATCGATCTATCTATCTATCTATCTATCTATCTGTCTCCGTTTCTCAGTCTCTTTGTATTCCTCTCTGTCTTTCTGTCTCTTCTCTCTCAAAATGCACACGTAAAAATAAAAATTTTGTATGATTATAATTGATTATAAAGTTTTAGTAGATAATTCTTTGTAATAAATAAAAATTATTTTTATGAAAATATTTTATAATACTATTATAATCGGAACAGAGCAGTAGTTCGATAAGATATTGAAAGGAATAATTTTATTTGATTATATAGATATTGCATATATACAAGATGTTTTCGTAAAAATGAATAATTTTTCATGGACATATAGAATCCGTTTTTATACAAGTATCGCGATGCGTTATAAAAAAATTTTTATAGGAACTTACAAGAGTATTTTTATTTGTTTTATGTCTACTCGAGATAGCCTGCTAGAAATTATAAATGTTTATTGTGCGCATATAGTAGACAAATATAAATAAATATATAAATTTTATATATACATATAAATACTCACAATATCTATATAATCAAAAATAACATCTATCTCTTTCAATACAATCTTATCTAACTACTGCTCTATTCCGATAATGATAATATTATTATCTGCTCAATGTCGAAAATACTTTCATAAAAATCATTTATTTTTTACAAAAAATTATGTACTTTATAATCAATTATAATTATTACAGATCGGTCTCTCTTTTTATATATATACAGGGTGTCCTGCAACGTAATGTCCACAGTGAAATTTTATTTTCTTGGGATCATTCTAACAATAAGTCAAAAAGTACACGTATGCCCTAAAGTCAATTACAGAGAAAAGACGAAATTGCATATAATAAGATAAATATTATTTATTGAAAATAATAATTTTATTTATTGAACAATAATATTATAGAATTACTTTATAAACTGTGCGATAATATAGATCATAAAGGTGTTTTTCTCGAACTTGTGCGGTAAAATAAGGCATACATTGAATCGTTGAGAAATTCATCTTCAGCACGCTAAACAGCAATCAAAATTTGAATTTTCGTGACTGGCATTACAAAAAATTATTACATGTGTTATTATAGTAAAAAAATGAATAATAAATAAATGTATAAATAATAAACATTAATTTTTGTAATAATAATTAAAAATTATTTTTTAATTATTATTTACACATTTATTTATTATTTATTTTTTACTATGACAACGTATGTAATTATTTTTTGTAATGCCAGTCACGAAAATTCAAATTTTGATTGCTGTTTAGCGTGCTGAAGATGAATTTCTCAACGATTCAATGTATGCCTTATTTTACCACACAAGTTCGAGAAAAACACCTTTATGATCTATATTATCGCACAGTTTATAAAGTAATTCTATAATATTATTGTTCAATAAATAAAATTATTATTTTCAATAAATAATATTTATCTTATTATATGCAATTTCGTCTTTTCTCTGTAATTGACTTTAGGGCATACGTGTACTTTTTGACTTATTGTTAGAATGATCCCAAGAAAATAAAATTTTACTGTGGACATTACGTTGCAGGACACCCTGTATATATATAAAAAGAGAGACCGATCTGTAATAATTATAATTGATTATAAAGTACATAATTTTTTGTAAAAAATAAATGATTTTTATGAAAGTATTTTCGACATTGAGCAGATAATAATATTATCATTATCGGAATAGAGCAGTAGTTAGATAAGATTGTATTGAAAGAGATAGATTTTATTTTTGATTATATAGATATTGTGAGTATTTATATGTATATATAAAATTTATATATTTATTTATATTTGTCTACTATATGCGCACAATAAACATTTATAATTTCTAGCAGGCTATCTCGAGTAGACATAAAACAAATAAAAATACTCTTGTAAGTTCCTATAAAAATTTTTTTATAACGCATCGCGATACTTGTATAAAAACGGATTCTATATGTCCATGAAAAATTATTCACTTTTACGAAAACATCTTGTATATATGCAATATCTATATAATCAAATAAAATTATTCCTTTCAATATCTTATCGAACTACTGCTCTGTTCCGATTATAATAGTATTATAAAATATTTTCATAAAAATAATTTTTATTTATTACAAAGAATTATCTACTAAAACTTTATAATCAATTATAATCATACAAAATTTTTATTTTTACGTGTGCATGTTGAGAGAGAAGAGACAGAAAGACAGAGAGGAATACAAAGAGACTGAGAAACGGAGACAGATAGATAGATAGATAGATAGATAGATCGATAGGGAGGTCGATAGATAGTTCAATAGACAAATACCTAAATAGATAGATTGATATATATATATATATATATATATATATATATATATATATATATCTATCTATCAATCTATCTATTTAGGTATTTGTCTATTGAACTATCTATCGATCTCCCTATCGATCTATCTATCTATATATATATATATATATATATATATATATATGGAGCATTCCACGTGAAAAGGGCCCACCTAAAAATAAACTTTTTAGGATTTAATAAATAATCGTGGAGACTTGTTAGGGTATATATTGTATGAGGTTAAAGCAAAAAAAATAAGGATTATATGCCTCATATCCAAGATATCGAAGGTAGAATGTTTTAAGTAATTTTTCTTTCTTTGACATTTATAGCTAAAATTATAATATATATTGAATTTTTATAGACATGATTTTTTAAGATTTTTCCCGTACTTTCAGATGAAAAAGTTAATTTTAGTGAAAATTTTTTATTACCATAAAAAAAATCATTTTTTTAGTTTGAAGTAAATAAACGGAAAATTATATCCACTTTTAAAAATCTAGAAAAATTCTCAAAAATACTTCAATATATGTAGAATATGATGCCATAAAGGAAATTTTGGGATCGCAATGGGATCTACTCGAAAACGAATATTTTTTTTCAAACAAAATAGGAGTTTCAGACAAATTTCAACTAAAAACTCAATGATGTCAAATTTTTAATTAATCTAATTATTTCATACTACATGAATAATATATTTTTAACAAACAGCTATAAAAAAATAATTTTGAAATTTTTTTATATTTGTTTTTATTTTTTATATTTTTTATATTTTAACATTTTTTAAACTTATTATTTCTTCTTTTTTTGGGGAAATAAATCTTCTTTTTCATCAAAACTAAATTCTTTTAAAATTAAATGATCGTTTGCAGGAATAATTGTATGATATTTTAAGGTACCTGGAATTGTTTTTGCTAAGGTAAATCTTGGCTCCAAAATCTTATTTAATTTATTATGGTTTGTTTTTGAACTGTATAAAATGGTTGTTTCCTTTAGATTATTTTTTGCCCACATGTATTTATACATGTATTTATACTGTATTTATACATGTGGGCAAAAATTAATCTAAAGGAAACAACCATTTTATTCAGTTCAAAAACAAACCATAATAAATTAAATAAGATTTTGGAGCCAAGATTTACCTTAGCAAAAACAATTCCAGGTACCTTAAAATATCATACAATTATTCCTGCAAACGATCATTTAATTTTAAAAGAATTTAGTTTTGATGAAAAAGAAGATTTATTTTCTCAAAAAAAGAAGAAATAATAAGTTTAAAAAATGTTAAAATATAAAAAATATAAAAAATAAAAACAAATATAAAAAAAATTTCAAAATTATTTTTTTATAGCTGTTTGTTAAAAATATATTATTCATGTAGTATGAAATAATTAGATTAATTAAAAATTTGACATCATTGAGTTTTTAGTTGAAATTTGTCTAAAACTCCTATTTTGTTTGAAAAAAATATTCGTTTTCGAGTAGATCCCATTGCGATCCCAAAATTTCCTTTATGGCATCATATTCTACATATATTGAAGTATTTTTGAGAATTTTTCTAGATTTTTAAAAGTGGATATAATTTTCCGTTTATTTACTTCAAACTAAAAAAATGATTTTTTTTATGGTAATAAAAAATTTTCACTAAAATTAACTTTTTCATCTGAAAGTACGGGAAAAATCTTAAAAAATCATGTCTATAAAAATTCAATATATATTATAATTTTAGCTATAAATGTCAAAGAAAGAAAAATTACTTAAAACATTCTACCTTCGATATCTTGGATATGAGGCATATAATCCTTATTTTTTTTTGCTTTAACCTCATACAATATGTACCCTAACAAGTCTCCACGATTATTTAAAAAATCCTAAAAAGTTTATTTTTAGGTGGGCCCTTTTCACGTGGAATGCTCCATATATATATAATATATACACATACATATTGATTTATTTAGCAATCTATCTATCGAACTATCTATCATCTATCGATCAACCTATCTATCTATCTATCTATCTATCGATCTATCTGTCTCTTCTCTCTTTTCTACATTGCATTATTTTATATATGTACACGTATATAATATTTTTTTAAAAATATTGTACATTACAAAAGTAATTAAATTTATAATCTAATAATATATAAAAATCTTTTATGAATATAATGATTACAAAGTTTTAGTAGATAATTTTTTGTAATAAATAAATGATTTATATGATTTATTCTTATCTAACTCTACTGCTCTGTGTGTTTTGATAATAATAGCATTATTATGTATTCAATCTCTAAAATACTTTTATATAAATCATTACAAAGAATTATTTACTTTGTAATCAATTATAATTATTATAGATAGGCCTGTTCATACACATACACACACTCACACACAATATATATATGTGTGTGTATGTGTATGAACAGGCCTATCTATAATAATTATAAATGATTACAAAGTAAATAATTCTTTGTAATGATTTATATAAAAGTATTTTAGAGATTGAATACATAATAATGCTATTATTATCAAAACACACAGAGCAGTAGAGTTAGATAAGAATAAATCATATAAATCATTTATTTATTACAAAAAATTATCTACTAAAACTTTGTAATCATTATATTCTTAAAAGATTTTTATATATTATTAGATTATAAATTTAATTACTTTTGTAATGTACAATATTTTTAAAAAAATATTATATACGTGTACATATATAAAATAATGCAATGTAGAAAAGAGAGAAGAGACAGATAGATGGATAGATAGATAGATAGATAGATAGGTTGATCGATAGATGATAGATAGTTCGATAGATAGATTGCTAAATAAATCAATATGTATGTGTATATATTATATATATATATATATATATATATATATAAGAATAAAGGGGGTATCATTAGAATATCGCAAAAAATTTTTATATATAGATGGAGAAAATCTTGCAAATTTTAAAATCATCTTTATTTTTCGAATGATACAAAGTTTCACTGTGTATATCACGTTGCAGGACATCCTGCGTATATATACACATACATACATACATACATACATACATTTATATATATATATATACATATATATATATATATATATATATATATATATATGTATATGTATATATATGAATGTATGTATGTATGTATGTATGTGTATATATACGCAGGATGTCCTGCAACGTGATATTCACAGTGAAACTTTGTATCATTCGAAAAATAAAGATGATTTTATAATTTGCAAGATTTTCTCCATCTATATATAAAAATTTTTTGCGATATTGTAATGACACTGCCTTCATTCTTATTCAATATTTATGGGGTTCAATTGTTATAAATTTTTTTTACATTATATACATATTTTCTAAAAGTAACAATTTCTGAAATATAAAGCAGTCTCTTGCTTATTTTAAATAGTTGTTAGTAGTAGAAATATTATAGTAATAATAAGTAGTAGTTACAATAGTACAATAGTAATACTAATAGTTATAAAGTTGCAGTAGTAACAAAAAAAAGAAAAATATCTTCTCCCAGAACGATTTGCATGTGCGTTCTGGTTATTAAAAAAAGATATTTTATATCACAGACGATTTATTCGTCTGTTAGTTGCTTTAAAAATATCTTCTCCCAGAACGATTTGCATGTGCGTTCTGGTTATTAAAAAAAGATATTTTATATCAGAGACGATTTATTCGTCTGTTAGTTGCTTCTAAAATATCTTCTCCCAGAACGATTTGCATGTACGTTCTGGTTATTAAAAAAAGATATTTTATATCAGAGACGATTTATTCGTCTGTTAGTTGCTTCTAAAATATCTTCTTCCAGAACGATTTGCATGTGCGTTCTGGTTATTAAAAAAAGATATTTTATATCACAGACGATTTATTCGTCTGTTAGTTGCTTTAAAAATATCTTCTCCCAGAACGATTTGCATGTGCGTTCTGGTTATTAAAAAAAGATATTTTATATCAGAGACGATTTATTCGTCTGTTAGTTGCTTCTAAAATATCTTCTCCCAGAACGATTTGCATGTGCGTTCTGGTTATTAAAAAAAGATATTTTATATCACAGACGATTTATTCGTCTGTTAGTTGCTTTAAAAATATCTTCTCCCAGAACGATTTGCATGTGCGTTCTGGTTATTAAAAAAAGATATTTTATATCACAGACGATTTATTCGTCTGTTAGTTGCTTTAAAAATATCTTCTCCCAGAACGATTTGCATGTGCGTTCTGGTTATTAAAAAAAGATATTTTATATCAGAGACGATTTATTCGTCTGTTAGTTGCTTCTAAAATATCTTCTCCCAAAACGATTTGCATGTGCGTTCTGGAAGATATTTTATGCCAGACTTATTTATTCGTAAACTGCTTCTTTACATCAGATACGGTTTATGTATCCTCTGCTTAGTATAAAAATGAAACATTTATATTGAAACTTTATTGTATAATATAATATAGTTTGAATAAGATATAGATTTATAAACAAGAGACTGCATTTATTTTTCAAAAATCTTTTGATAATTATATAACTGATACATTTAATTTTTTTAACAATATTTTAACATTATTCTTTTTTGCAGGCGACGGATGCTGAAGAAAGAGAGACAAGAGGAAAATGACTCCAGGTATAGCACATCTAAGGATACTAACAATGAATCCATCGATAATCAGAAATCGGCGGAATTGCTATTTGATACAATGGATTCAAAAGTTAGTATCCAATCGTTAGTACCCGCGATGCAATGCCTGGAGTCAAATTCAAATACAGGTACGTGTAGTAAAAATGTCGAACTTTGCGAAGATAACAATCATTTTGTTATCGAAAATAGCCCTCTGGATATAAATAATATCCAGGAAAGCATGCCTCAAGGGCGTCGCATTGTCGACTTTTCTCATATGTGGAATGAACTTCAGAGTTCATTCAATAATCATATGAAAGAAATAGAGTGCCAATTTAAAGATTGGCAAATCATAAAAACTAAAACCGAAGGCCAAGAGGAAAATGACTCTAGGAATAGCACATTAAAAAATACTAGCAATGAATCCATCGATTTTCAAAAATCGGTGGAATTATTCTTTAATACGATGGATTCAAAAGTTAGTATTCAAAAAGTGCAATGCTTAGAGTCAATTTCAAAAACAGATATGTGTAATGAAAATGACGAACTTTGCGAAGATAACAATCATTTTGTTATCAAGAATAGCCCTCTGGATATAAATAATATCCAGGAAAGCATGCCTCAAGGGCGTCGCATTGTCAATTATTCTCATATGTGGAATGAACTCCAGAGATCATTCAATAATCATATGAAAAAAATAGAGTGCCAATTTAAAGATTGGCAAGTCATAAAAACTAAAACCGAAGGCCAAGAGGAAAATGACTCTAGGAATAGCACATTAAAAAATACTAGCAATGAATCCATCGATTTTCAAAAATCGGTGGAATTGGATTTCGATACAATAGATTCTAAAGTTAGTACTCAAAAAGTGCAATGCCTGGAGTCAATTTCTGAAACAGATATTTGTAATGAAGATATCGAACTTTGCGAAGATGATTATTTTGTTATCGAGAAAGGCTCTCTGGATATAAATCGTATCCAGGAAAGCTTGCCTGAAGGCCGTCGCATTGTCGACTTTTCTCATGTATGGAAAGAACTCCAGAGATTATTTAATAATCATATAAAGGAATAGAGTGCCAATTTAAAGATTGGAAACTCATAAAAACTAAAACCGAAAAGTTTAAGACGCATTTTACTTTCAAATGCCAAATGTGCAATACTGAAGCCGAATTCTGGTCAGAACCCAAAGATCCGAAAATATTAAGCATTGATATGGCTGCTGCAATAGGAACTATTACAGTGGGAATTGGCTATGCCCAATTGGAAGAGCTGTGTGCAGCTATGAATATTCAATGTATGTCCGATAAAAGTTATATGCAAAATCGAGATATGTTAGTAGACGAGTTTGAGAAAACAGCCATGGAAAATATGAAAATGGCTGGCCAAACTGAAAAGCAACTGGCTCTCGAAAGGAACGATGTTATAAACGGTATTCCGTACATAACTGTAATAGCTGATGGTAGTTGGAGTAAAAGATCGTACGGCCACGCCTACGATTCTCTTTCCGGTGTTGGTACTTTAATTGGTTACCACACGAAAAAAGTTCTTTTTATCGGTATCCGCAATAAATATTGCACGATATGCGATGTAGCGGAACGAAACAGAATCGAACCAAAAAAGCATAAATGCTATAAAAATTTCGATCGTAACGCAAGCTCCACAAGTATGGAGAGCGATGCCATTGCAGAAGGCTTTAAAAGTAGCCTGGAAATGCATGGATTAATTTTTAGAACAGTTATTGCCGATGGCGATAGCAGCGTCTATCAGGCCATCATTGATAGCAGACCATATCGGGAACAAATGGTGACCGTGAAAAAAATAGAATGCACGAATCATTTGCTTCGCAATCTATGCAAAAAGCTGCAGGCGGTAGCAGGGACAACTCAGCCAAAAATGCATAGAAAGCGCGGTTTTGTCCAGCTACGAAATGTTGTAAAAAACAACATTATGAACATACGAACAGAAGTGATAGAAGCAATTGATTTACGAAATAAACAAGAGCAACCTCACCATGATAAAGCTAGAGAATTACAAAAAGATATATTAAACATTCCTAGTCATATATTTGGTGAACATAAACGATGTAAGGAACGCGGTCGTATATGTGACCTTGATGAAACGAAGAAAAATTATGTACCGTTTCTCAAATTACACGATCTTTACCAAAGAGTAGAAAAGGCTATAATATATTTAAGCGCTTATTCCGACGGTTTGTTGTACAAATACACCAACAATCCTGTAGAGTCGTTCAATTCGATAATCTGCAAAGAAATTGCTGGTAAGCGCATTAATTTTAGTAACCGAGGCTCTTACAATGCTAGAGTTGCGGGGGCAGTTTTGCAATATAATTCGAAACAAGGTCTTACGGAAATGCATAAAAGCATGGATAAAAATGTTCCTCCTACTGTCGAGATTCTGGAAAAGCGACGACAAATTAAAGTTGCAAGAACTAGAGAATCTCGGAAAATTGATGGACGGCAAAAATGTAAAAGCAAGTCAGGAACAGATTGTCATTACGGTCCGCAATCACAAAAACCTGATCTTCTACCCGAGGTTTTTGAACAACTTCTACAAAATCATTTGGAAAAGTTGTTTGAAAATGGGAAAAATTGGAGACAAATTGAACGTAATACAATAGAGCAAAGTGATTCAGATTTGTGGCATTCACTGAGACAGGAACTGTTGACGGCGTCTAATTTTGGAACTGTATGTCGCATGAGACCGACAACGTCTTGCGCCGCAACCGTAAAAAACATTTTATTTCCTCCCTCTATTGATACTGCGGCTATAAAATATGGTCGCGAAATGGAAAAAATTGCGAGAAAAGAATTGGCCGTAACATTAAAAAAAGAGATAAAAATTTGCGGATTATTTATTGATATTAAAAATCCGTGTTTGGGTGCTTCTCCAGACGGACTCATAAATGAAGATGGTCTGGTAGAAATAAAATGTCCTTTATCAGCTGAGCATTTAACAGCGGAAGAGGCCATAAAAATATTGCCCCATTTGAAAGGCATCTTTGATAAGAAAAATCCAGATAAAATGAATCAAAATCACCGATTTTTCTATCAAATTCAAGGCCAGTTAAATATAACGCAGCGAGATTATTGTATTTTCGCTGTGTGGACGCCAAAAAGCTTGAAAATAGTACGTGTTAATAGGGACACTGTATTTTGGAGTAATCAAATGCTGCCCTTTTTAACACGTTTCTATTACCATTGCATGCTTCCGGAAATCTTGGACAGTCGGCATAATCGACATATGCCAATTAGAAATCCAAGCTATATAATAGAAGCTCAACAAGAAGTAGCTAAAAAAAGAAAACAAACGAGTCTTCCACAGTGTAATGTAGAAGATAAAAATATTGCCAAAAAAAAGAAATCAAATATTTCATCAATTGAAGCAACTGCTTTGAATGCAGAACAAGATGATTGCATCGTAGTTAGTTACTCAAAAAATACAGAACTAACAGAATGCGATATGGCAAAGCAAAAAGAATTTTTTGATAATTGGGTTGCTCCTTTTGATTCAGTAAAGGAAAATGTATTACCTTTAGATAGTCAAATAAATGACGAATCATTGGACCGATTTTTGCGCGTCATAAGAGAGAATTCTTGTTTTGAGACACAAAGTGTGCAATATTTGGAATATCCTCATATAATTGAAGCAAGTTGTAACGACAAAAGCTTACAAATTATTGTAGGAAATTGCAGTAATCACTGGCGATGTATTTCTTTTGACGGCACCAAGCTTCGAGTGTACGACAGTCTATCTGGCTGTACATACGAAACATTGAAGGCTAAAGAAATAAATTACATTCATCGCCGTTATCCACAAATAAATAAAAATAATATAATATTTGAAAACGTTCAAACACAACCTGATGGTATATGTTGTGGGATCTTTGCTGCCGCATTTGCTACAACTATAGCTTTAGGAGGAAATTCTTGTAATGAGACATATTCTGCTGATGTTAAACGTATGAGACAACATTTCTTAAAAATTATAGCAGAAAATAAACTGTCACCTTTTCCTAACTAATGAAAATTTATCATTATACTAGAAATGTGTAATTCTAATAAATATTGTTGCAAAAAAGTGTCTAATACAAATGTCTCATTTGCAAAAATCGGAGAGACGAAAAAAATACATATATTATGGTTGCGTTCTCACGGGAATGGGCGATGGAGGGGCCCATTTCATTCTATATATGCATAAAAATGTTTTGTATATTATATAATATTCTGTTATATTATATAAAAATATACAGCTGGTTATTTGAATATATTTGCTATTTTCTCAATTATTGATAAGAGGAGAAAAGCGAATTGTGCGTACTGCATACATTGTAATTTATAGAAAATTACAGGTAATATCAATATACGTACCATACACGTATGCTTATACCATACACAAATGTGTATATGTATTTGTATATATGTATTTCTGCATGCATTTATATATGTAAGAAATATATACATATATATATATGTATATAGATGCATATATCTATGCATAAACATATATATAATATGTACATGGTGATTCAAAAGTCTGGCAATGGCCAATTATCTCCGAAAATAGTGGTCTTATGAAAAAAATACTAAAGGTGTTGACTTTTACCTAGGTGTCAAATTTTGAGATCATTTATAGGTCAACTTAAAATCCTTTATTTTTTATTAGATATTCTTGTAGCTTATCTCGACAGCTTTCCAAAGCATTATAATAAAACATTTTTTCATGAAGTACTTTTTGAATTATAAAGATTTGAAGCAATTGTTTAACATAAAATTATATCTTTGTAAAATATTCAGTTTTACGTTATCATATTTTTTATTTTTATGCACATAATAATGAGACTAATTTGGTGTAAAGAAAATGCACCCAGCAAATACAAAATATTACTGCTATGTTACATGTATATAATACTATATAACGTGCATGTTACATGTAACATATACGGTAATTTCTCACTCATAGATGTAACATTTGTAATATGACATATGTTATTTATATATTGTAATTACATCCCAGATAGCATCGATATTGTAGGATGCCGAAAGATAATCTTTCGCTAAGTCACTATCCTATCTATAATTACAATAAATAATAGAATCCATAAGTGGGAAATTACAACTAACGTGTATGTTACATGTTACATGCACGAATTACGTGTTATATAGCAATTATGTTGTTTGCTGGGCAGTTGCTTCTTGAAAATTACATACGTCTTTTGCAACTGTGTTTTCTTTGCACCTATTGATTGGTCTCATTATTCCGTGCATAAAAAGTATAAATGTATAACGAAAATTGAATGTTTTACAAGATATTGTCAATTTTATAAAAGAATTGTTCACTTCAAACTTTTATAACTCAATAAGTACATCAAAAAATATTTTATTAGTGTTTTGGAAAATTCTCGGGATAAGCTACAAGAATATCTAATAAAAATAGAGGGTTTTGTTTAATAAAAGTTGATCTTGAAATGACCTCTAAATTTGACCCCTACGTCAAAGTAAAGGTCACCATAAAATATCTTATTTTTCCTAGAAACAATTTTTATATATAACAATATAAAATTATATAGAAATATATAAAATTAAACATATAATTGCAAAATTAAATATGAAATATGTCTATATATAATTAGATAAAAGAGCTTTTTATATACATATACTTATATAAATATATATATATATATATATATATATATTGTATATATAATAAATAAGTATTCACATATATAAATATATCTAATGTTTCATATATAACTTGACATGAGATTATACATGAACTTTATAATTTATATATAAATAAATTTAATTATATATAAAATGAACATATTTCACATATAATTATGTATAATTATATAATTATTTAGATATAATTATATATAAAAAATTTTTTCCGGGTTGAACCCTGCAATTTTTATATTTTTTTCATAAGACCACTATTTCTTGGACATAATTGATCGTTGCCGGACTTTTGAACCACCTTGTATATATATATATATATATATGGTAGATTGTATATTTCCTTTGAAAAATACATGAAAATATGCATATATCATCAAAATATATAAGAGCAATATTGAAATTGTGTTCAACTATGTCATAAAGAGACACATTTATATATGTATGTTTTACTGTCATTGACGCTTAGATGCCTGTGCGAGATGATTCGACAGTAAAAATATATTATATTGTCTGATTTCAATATGTTGAACACACTAAAATAGCTTTTTGACATATATGGATTATTATCGATAATAGCGGAATTAAAATTATCGATAATTATCGACAATTTTAGTTCCACTCAAATGAGGGCGCTAACCCGTCGGAGTTCGGCCAACGCTCCGGCATCCCCTTAAGTATTTTGGCTAATATATGGGATGAACGAATCCGTAATTCCCGGCCAGCCGATAGGCGTCTCCACCATGTCGCCTGTCGACCCTTAATCTGTGACATGGAGCACATTTTGAGCGGAAAAGCGGAACGGTATAGTGACAAATAGACATTTGTATTAATTTTTTAAATTTATATTTACTTAATTCATTGTAATTCCTTTTAATATGTTCATCTTTTCAACTTATCTATTGAATACAAGCATTTTAATCAATAAATATAGTTAAATATTAATATTTTATAATTCCCCGTTCCGCTTTTCCGCTCAAAATGTGCTCCATGTAATATCACAGATTAATAGACAGATCGCCAAAGGCCTGCCTAAAGAAGAGACCGCCATCTTCGTGCGATAGACTTTGCCCCTTACCGACACACTTTGCCCCTGGTTCGAGTCCGTGCTAAATTCGTAGACTTGAACCAAAAGACTTTGCCCCTGGTTCGAGTCCGTGCTAAATTTCGTAGACTCGACCAAAAGACTTTGCCCCTGGTGCAAGTCCAGGCTAAATTCGTTTGACATTACCAACAGACTTTGCCCCTGGTGCGAATCCAGGCTAATTGATCATGAGACCAATTTGAGAGATTTGGCCCCCGTTGTGTGTGTGTGTGTGTGTGTGTGTGTGTGTGTGTGAGAGAGAGAGAGAGAGAGAGAGAGAGAGAATATTTTACATATATTCATATATATATAAAATTTATTAAATATAAAAAATATAGTTTTTACACATAAAATGTTTTTTTATTGAAATAATCACGATTTTAAATGTGATATAACACAGTGTTCAAAAATTTTTTAATTAAATTTTTTAATTAAATTTTATTAAAGAAAATTACTTGAAATTTTTTACATTAAGAATTTAAAGGCTCCTTATTCTCTTGTAGAAATTTATCACTACGCCAATTAATCACTTATTTTGAGTATTTAAAATACTATAATATACAGTAATTTAAGTATTCGAAATAAAAGTGATTAATTACTCGAAATAAGTGATAAATTGGCGTTACTAGTAATAAATTTCTATAAGGGTTGAAATAAAGTATAAGAGATAAATAGGCTATATGTGAGCCGTATGCGAAATGTGAGGTGTAAGACGCATATTGAAATTTAATTTTTCGATATAACTTTCAAAAATGTACACGAGGTACAAAAAATTAGCTTGGACATTTGTAAGACTTAAAATTGGGATTAATTCTCAATTCTATTAATTAAATTTCGATATAACACACCTTACATCCGCGCACGGCTCACATATATATAGCCCATTTATTAGTGCAATTTTTAAGTTCCTTATTTTTCAAAGTTCACCTTTTTACGTTATCAAATATTTTTACGTTTTCAAGAATTTTATATTTTTACTTACCGCAGTTTCTTATCCAAATGTAAAATCTTTTATCGCAGTCTATAAAAAATTGAAACAATTTACAATTTTATGATATAATATTATTATTATTACAATTTCTATATATATGCACATCTGTCAAATATCGTGATTTATTTCACATTATTATTATCTATTTTAATAAAAAAAAAACAAAAACACTTGCAACAATCAAAAATAAACCGCCTGCCGCGAACGGAAAATGCCAAGAAAGCACGCAATTTCTGCGAATCTCGTAATTTTTTTGAAAAATCAACAATTTCAACGAAATTGTAAATTCTTCAAATCACTGCACAAGTATAATTCACAATAATAATTTTCAGTAACTACGATAAAAAATCGTATACTGAAAACCGCAAACGAAAGTGCAATGGGAGTAAGAGTAAAGTCTGTGATAAAATTAATTGGCAATAGAAAATTAATAATTTTCAAATAGAAAAATTTTGAAATTACCGAGGATTTACAAATAAAAAGTAAAAATATTAAATAATTTATGTTTTCGAATTTTGCTCGCGGAGAGGATCTTTAAAACAAGATTTTTAGAAGAGAGGAACTTTAAAATATAAACAGGCCAAAACGTTGGAAAAATTAAAGCGCGCGTTTAAACAGATAAACGCAATGAAATAAATACGCAATTGTTTTTACTTATCGCTGTAAGCTCACAAGCTTCTGACGTGCTATACACTTTTATATAATATATACAAGGTGTCCGGTAACTAACGGACCAATGATTAAGGGCGGATTCTCTGGCCAATTTGGAGACGATTTTTCCTTAGCAAGAATGTTGAGAAGTCAATAATTTTCGAGTTATAAGCGATTGAAAAAAAATAGGTTTTTTGAAAACTAAACGTTTTGGAGTTAAAAGTCTAACATAATTACATTCTTCAGTTAATTTCAGGTAGAGTTTACTATAATAAAATTTTAATTTAAGGCTTAGTTATAAAGATACATAATGACAAAGATTGGAAAGTTGTAAAAAATGATGACCTTTTTCGACATTTTCGCTGAGGAAAAATCGT
Source organism: Nylanderia fulva (assembly GCF_048542155.1). Lineage (NCBI taxonomy): Eukaryota > Metazoa > Arthropoda > Insecta > Hymenoptera > Formicidae > Nylanderia > Nylanderia fulva. Next base: position 40,769 of record NW_028190415.1, on the reverse strand, counting down.
TCCCAAATTGACCAAAGAATCCATTTGTAATCATTGGTCTGTTAGTTACCGGACACCCTGTATATTGGACACGAGTTTCGTTTGTTTCAGATTCTCGAGAGTTGAAGTAGGAACATACGAGTATCATATATCGTTTGTGACTTGCCGAATGAAAGCAAGACAGAGAGCGAACGAGATGATGAGCTTAATAGCTCATAATGTTATAAATAAATAAATAAAAAATTATAACCTGACCTACTAGTTATTGAATCTTTTTTTAATAAAATGTTTCATTATTATTATCATCTAAGTCTAAGTCGTTTAATTACTTTTTAGTTTTTTAATAATTAATTTAATTTATTCTAGTCATTTTTATATGAGAAAAATAATATCACGTATACGTTTTATAATGAATTAATATATTTCGGGAATCGAATTATATATTCTTAATAATATAAAAGTGTTCAAAAATTATATTTGACTTTTAATTTTAATTATTTTATAGCAAAGAGTTCCGAAATCTCTTACACACATAATGGGGATTTTTTTCATCCATATAATTCGCAATTAAGTATATATGTTAATTATTAATTTTAATAAAATAAAAATTAAAATTAAAGGTCAAATATAATTTTTAAACACAAATATATTAAATTAATTATAAAACGTATACCCATGATAGTATTTTTCTCGTACAAAAATAATTAGAGTAAATTAAATTAATCATAAAAGATTAAAAATTAATTAAAGAATTTAAACTTATATTTTATATAATAATAATAAAACATTTTATTACGTCAAACCGTCGTGAAATAATTAAATAAAATTTGCTAGTTACGTCAAAGTCAAGTTTTCTAAGCTTATAAAACATTTTATTAAAAAACAGATTCAATAAATATAAGTACATGTTATATATATACTTATATTTATTGAATCTGTTTTTTTTATAAAATGTTTTATTATTATCATATATAATATAAATTATTTAATTATTTTTTAATTTTTTTATGAGTAATTTAATTTGTTCTAGTTATTTTTGTACGAGAAAAATACTATCACGGGTATACGTTTTATAACGAATTAAATATATTTATGTTCAAAAATTATATTTGACCTTTAATTTTAATTTTGTATTTTATTAAAATTAATAATTAACATATATACTTAATTGCGAATTATATGGATGAACAAAATCTCTATTATGTGTGTAAGAGATTTCGGAACTCTTTGCTAAAATAATTAAAATTAAAAGTCAAATATAATTTTTGAACACTTTTATATTATTAAAAATATATAATTCGACTCTCGAAATATATTAATTCATTATAAAACGTATACGTATTAGTATTTTTCACATATTAAAATGATTAGAATAAATTAAATTAATTATTAAAAAACTAAAAATTAATTAAACGACTTAGACTTAGATGATAATAATAATGAAACATTTATTAAAAAATAATTATAATAGGTCAGGTTAATATTTTATTTATTTATTTATTTATAACATCATAAAATTCTGTCCTTTCCGAAATACGCGAACGCTACGAAAAGATAAATCTCGTACATGCCGCCGGACGAGTTCATGAGCATGAGACGCTCTTATCTTGGGAACGTATTAATAGTTACTGCATTGACTACTACTACGATATGGCGCTGAAATCAGTGAGAAATACTGGTCTCTCCTTCATCCAGACCTTTGGCGATCTGTCTATTAAGGGTCGGCAGGCGACATGGTGGAGACGCCTATCGGCCGGCCGGGAATTACGGATTCTTATTTTCCAGATATTAGCGAAAATATTGAATGAATCTTATTAAATTTAGGATATTCTTAATCAGTAAGCTCATTTGTAGTCCTCTAAAGAGCTATTTTATGAAAAAAAGATAAAAATAAAAATTTTTAATAAACTTGGGGGAATGCACAGCTAGGAACGGGTAAGGTTGGGTTAGCCGCGAGTCCGTATTTTATTTATTATAAATTTTTAAGAGCGAAAATGTAAAATCCGGCCTTTTAGAGGACTGCTTTATTATATAAAGAATATATTAAAAAAAAATTCACGAAGTTATGTCACTTATTTTATGAAATATCTGGACGATAAGATTCTCACTAGATTCATAAGGAGCAGGGGAAATTTCTGTGGTAACATGCTGACTGCTTGACAAGGAGAGAGCATCATTCCATCTTTGTCTCTCTTACATCGCATATGTAGTAGCGTCCATGTAGGTACAAACACTAATACGTGAGCACACGGATGCAAATATTGAGAGATAATGTCAGCAAAAAGGCTATCATATTATTTTTATTTTTTTGTATATGTATGCATATGTAAATAAAGAACAAAAATAAAAACTATTTTAAGATGACATTTTATAATTAATTTTCTATATGTATTTGCATTTTATTAATATATATTACATTTTTGATATGTTTTTAATTTATAATTTATATAAACATAAGTATGAAATAAAAATTGAAATAGTTCTGAAAATAAGTATATTAATGATAAAATTATTCAAAACAATAAAAAAATTAAATTTAATATTTTTTAGTGTTTGTACCTACATGGACGCTACTACATATGCGATGTAAGAGAGACAAAGATGGAATGATGCTCTCTCCTTGTCAAGCAGTATTAAAAGCCATATTAAAAGCTCTAGCTTCATTCAATTAATAATCCAATATAATAATCAACAATTATTTTTATATAATATATAGTATTTTTAAATATTTTTAAATATTTAAAAATATTTTTTTTAAGATTAATTGAGGAAAAGAATATTTTAAATATAAAAAAATATTTTAAATATTCTTTTTCAATTAATTTTTAAAACAAATTTTTAAAAATATTTTTATATATTCAAATACTTATTATATTATATAAAAATTATTGTGAATTATACTCATTGGAGTAATAATTATTGATTGAAGCTTGTTATGGCACAAACTGAACATCTTGTACATTGTCTGTATAATATTTTACTTATTTATAAAATGTTTTTTATAAATAAATGAAATATTATATATATATAATATATAAGATTATAATATATAAGATTATTGATGTTACATTGTATAACTCTCATTTCTTTCTCTCTGCTACATAAGTACTTATGACGTGAAAGAACTTACGAGTAACGTATGATGGCTCAATGCAAGAATATTTAATCACGTAAAAAACTTGAGTTCAAATATATCAATATCAATTTTTTTATAATATATTGGAATATAGAAAATCATAGAAATATATTTTTTATATAGGCGATAAACTTAAAAATTTGATATTGAAAATATTTTAATCATTTTACAACTACACATACTATAAATATATAAATGCAAAATAATTCCGTAAATAAATTTCAAGTAATAAATCAATTGCACACATGCACACAGCTGGTATGTAGATTTTTATTAAATTTATTTTCTGAATTATTTTACACTTATATATAGTGTATGTAGTAAAAATATTTTCAATATATTAAAAAATTTTTAAATCGCCGAAATATATTTTTTTATCATTTTTCTATATTCTAATATATATATATATATATTATAAAAAAATTGATATTGATATATTTGAACTCTAATTTATATACTGGATGATATACTGAACATCCTTGCATTGATTATACATTACTCAACGTTCTTTCACGTTATAAGTATTTGGAGCAAATTATACAATAGCATCAATGATCAAAAAGAAATCAAGAATATAATCAACATATCCCTTATATAATATATATATATATATATATATATATATATATATATATATATGTTATATATATACGTTATGCACATATGTGCATAACCATATATACAATTTCCAAAAAGTGGGTGCTTATTAGTCTTGCTACGTTACTGCTTTCTGCTACGGAAGGCCAGAAAGCATTTTCAGGCGGCATCTCGCGTATACCGGCACGGTAGATGAACAAGGAGAACACGTGATTATCGGTCCTTGTCTCTCTTACGTGCGTCCGCGTGAGCGATGCAGTTGGTGTATGTACGTGTACAGACATACACCACTACATAAAACCCGAGAATTGGTTTCTCGGCGTTGGCAACACTGAAACCGGAGTTTCGCGTTGTCACCGCACGAGGTCTCCAATATCAATTCGGAGTTTGCCTGGGCACAGATTAATAGACAGATCGCCAAAGGCCTGCCTAAAGAAGAGACCGCCATCTTCGTGCGATAGACTTTGCCCCTTACCGACACACTTTGCCCCTGGTTCGAGTCCGTGCTAAATTTCGTAGACTTGAACCAAAAGACTTTGCCCCTGGTTCGAGTCCGTGCTAAATTTCGTAGACTCGACCAAAAGACTTTGCCCCTGGTGCAAGTCCAGGCTAAATTCGTTTGACATTACCAACAGACTTTGCCCCTGGTGCGAATCCAGGCTAATTGATCATGAGACCAATTTGAGAGATTTGGCCCCCGTTGTGTGTGTGTGTGTGTGTGTGTGTGAGAGAGAGAGAGAGAGAGAGAGAGAGAGAGAGAGAATATTTTACATATATGCATATATATATATAAAATTTATTAAATATAAAAAATATATTTTTTACACATAAAATGTTTTTTTATTGAAATAATCACAATTTTAAATGTGATATAACACAGTGTTCAAAAATTTTTTATTAAATTTTTTAATTAAATTTTATTAAAGAAAATTACTTGAAATTTTTTACATTAAGAATTTAAAGGCTCCTTATTCTCTTGTAGAAATTTATCACTACGCCAATTAATCACTTATTTTGAGTATTTAAAATACTATAATATACAGTAATTTAAGTATTCGAAATAAAAGTGATTAATTACTCGAAATAAGTGATAAATTGGCGTTACTAGTAATAAATTTCTATAAGAGGTTGAAATAAAGTATAAGAGATAAATAGGCTATATGTGAGCCGTATGCGAAATGTGAGATGTAAGACGCATATTGAAATTTAATTTTTCGATATAACTTTCAAAAATGTACACGAGGTACAAAAAATTAGCTTGGACATTTGTAAGACTTAAAATTGGGATTAATTCTCAATTCTATTAATTAAATTTCGATATAACACACCTTACATCCGCGCACGGCTCACATATAGCCCATTTATTAGTGCAATTTTTAAGTTCCTTATTTTTCAAAGTTCACCTTTTTACGTTATCAAATATTTTTGGTACGTTTTCAAGAATTTTATATTTTTACTTACCGCAGTTTCTTATCCAAATGTAAAATCTTTTATCGCAGTCTATAAAAAATTGAAACAATTTACAATTTTATGATATAATATTATTATTATTACAATTTCTATATATATGCACATATCTGTCAAATATCGTGATTTATTTCACATTATTATTATCTATTTTAATAAAAAAAAAACAAAAACACTTGCAACAATCAAAAATAAACCGCCTGCCGCGAACGGAAAATGCCAAGAAAGCACGCAATTTCCGCGAATCTCGTAATTTTTTTGAAAAATCAACAATTTCAACGAAATTGTAAATTCTTCAAATCACTGCACAAGTATAATTCACAATAATAATTTGCAGTAACTACGATAAAAAATCGTATACTGAAAACCGCAAACGAAAGTGCAATGGGAGTAAGAGTAAAGTCTGTGATAAAATTAATTGGCAATAGAAAATTAATAATTTTCAAATAGAAAAATTTTGAAATTACCGAGGATTTACAAATAATAAAGTAAAAATATTAAATAATTTATGTTTTCGAATTTTGCTCGCGGAGAGGATCTTTAAAACAAGATTTTTAGAAGAGAGGACCTTTAAAATATAAACAGGCAAAAACGTTGGAAAAATTAAAGCGCGCGTTTAAACAAATAAACGCAATGAAATAAATACGCAATTGTTTTTACTTATCGCTGTAAGCTCACAAGCTTCTGACGTGCTATACACTTTTATATAATATATACAAGGTGTCCGGTAACTAACGGACCAATGATTAAGGGCGGATTCTCTGGCCAATTTGGAGACGATTTTTCCTTAGCAAAAATGTTGAGAAGTCAATAATTTTCGAGTTATAAGCGATTGAAAAAAATAGGTTTTTTGAAAACTAAACGTTTTGGAGTTAAAAGTCTAACATAATTACATTCTTCAGTTAATTTCAGGTAGAGTTTACTATAATAAAATTTTAATTTAAGGCTTAGTTATAAAGATACATAATGACAAAGATTGGAAAGTTGTAAAAAATGATGACCTTTTTCGACATTTTCGTTGAGGAAAAATCGTTCCCAAATTGACCAAAGAATCCATTTGTAATCATTGGTCTGTTAGTTACCGGACACCCTGTATATTGGACACGAGTTTCGTTTGTTTCAGATTCTCGAGAGTTGAAGTAGGAACATACGAGTATCATATATCGTTTGTGACTTGCCGAATGAAAGCAAGACAGAGAGCGAACGAGATGATGAGCTTAATAGCTCATAATGTTATAAATAAATAAATAGAAAATTATAACCTGACCTACTAGTTATTGAATCTTTTTTTAATAAAATATTTCATTATTATTATCATCTAAGTCTAAGTCGTTTAATTACTTTTTAGTTTTTTAATAATTAATTTAATTTATTCTAGTCATTTTTATATGAGAAAAATAATATCACGTATACGTTTTATAATGAATTAATATATTTCGGGAACCGAATTATATATTCTTAGTAATATAAAAGTGTTCAAAAATTATATTTGACTTTTAATTTTAATTATTTTATAGCAAAGAGTTCCGAAATCTCTTACACACATAATGGGGATTTTTTTCATCCATATAATTCGCAATTAAGTATATATGTTAATTATTAATTTTAATAAAATAAAAATTAAAATTAAAGGTCAAATATAATTTTTAAACATAAATATATTAAATTAATTATAAAACGTATACCCATGATAGTATTTTTCTCGTACAAAAATAATTAGAGTAAATTAAATTAATCATAAAAGATTAAAAATTAATTAAGGGGTTATACCTACCTGCAAACTTCAAAAAAATCGATTTTTGGATTTTGATATTTTCTTAAAGTACATACTTTCAAAAATATTCCCTGCAAATTTCAAGTCGATTCGACAAAAATTAACGAAGTTATGTGAGTTTAAAGGTATACTGGTGTGAACGTATCCTGCTGTTTAGAAGCAGGGTACAGAAACGGGTCTCAGGTATCGAACGGCAGCTGCGACGCGGACAAAAGCGGTCTCTATACAAAGCCAAAATATATATAAATAAATAATATATATAAATATATATAAATATATATATAAATATATTATTTGGTTGTGAACTTAATTTGAAACTTCAAATGCGTTTTTCTCAAAACAGCATTTTTAAAATCGGTGACCAAAATATCTCGAAAACCGCTGCATCGATTGAAATAAAATTTGGTAGACATCTTTAATACTAAAAAATCTAGTGCCCGATCGTGGCTTTTGTTTTTTCGTTGCGTATTTTTTTTTAATAATAAAAAAACGAGCGAATTTTTGGTAGCAAAATCATACCTTCAAATTTGAACAGCCGCCATTTTGTCGCAAATTAATTTTTCAAAAAAATGAACGATCGGGCACTAGATAATCTTATATATTAACTAAATTTCTCGGGTTTTTTGATTTCTGGTAAACCAGTTCAAAGTTAGAGTGGTCACCGCAAAACGCTTTTCAAAAAACTGCTTCTGGAAGATTAAGCATATCTTTTTTATTTATCAACATTTTGCAATAAAAAAAATACTAAATAATCTTTGAAATATATATATTTGAAAACATAAATGTTCCTTTCCAAAGCACTTCAAATATTTAAAAAAAAAATTCCCAAAAATACGTGTTTTTCAGACCTTGCAGGTAGGTATAACCCCTTAAAGAATTTAAATTTATATTTTATATAATAATAATAAAACATTTTATTACGTCAAACCGTCGTGAAATAATTAAATAAAATTTGCTAGTTATGTCAAAGTCAAGTTTTCTAAGCTTATAAAACATTTTATTAAAAAACAGATTCAATAAATATAAGTACATGTTATATATATACTTATATTTATTGAATCTGTTTTTTTTATAAAATGTTTTATTATTATCATATATAATATAAATTATTTAATTATTTTTTAATTTTTTTATGAGTAATTTAATTTGTTCTAATTATTTTTGTACGAGAAAAATACTATCACGGGTATACGTTTTATAACGAATTAAATATATTTATGTTCAAAAATTATATTTGACCTTTAATTTTAATTTTGTATTTTATTAAAATTAATAATTAACATATATACTTAATTGCGAATTATATGGATGAACAAAATCCCTATTATGTGTGTAAGAGATTTCGGAACTCTTTGCTAAAATAATTAAAATTAAAAGTCAAATATAATTTTTGAACACTTTTATATTATTAAAAATATATAATTCGACTCTCGAAATATATTAATTCATTATAAAACGTATACGTATTAGTATTTTTCACATATTAAAATGATTAGAATAAATTAAATTAATTATTAAAAAACTAAAAATTAATTAAACGACTTAGACTTAGATGATAATAATAATGAAACATTTATTAAAAAATAATTATAATAGGTCAGGTTAATATTTTATTTATTTATTTATTTATAACATCATAAAATTCTGTCCTTTCCGAAATACGCGAACGCTACGAAAAGATAAATCTCGTACATGCCGCCGGACGAGTTCATGAGCATGAGACGCTCATCTTAGGAACGTATTAATAGTTACTGCATTGACCACTACCACGATATGGCGCTGAAATCAGTGAGAAATGCTGGTCTCTCCTTCATCCAGACCTTTGGCGATCTGTCTATTAATCTGTGGCCTGGGCACAGATTAATAGACAGATCGCCAAAGGCCTGCCTAAAGAAGAGACCGCCATCTTCGTGCGATAGACTTTGCCCCTTACCGACACACTTTGCCCCTGGTTCGAGTCCGTGCTAAATTTCGTAGACTTGAACCAAAAGACTTTGCCCCTGGTTCGAGTCCGTGCTAAATTTCGTAGACTCGACCAAAAGACTTTGCCCCTGGTGCAAGTCCAGGCTAAATTCGTTTGACATTACCAACAGACTTTGCCCCTGGTGCGAATCCAGGCTAATTGATCATGAGACCAATTTGAGAGATTTGGCCCCCGTTGTGTGTGTGTGTGTGTGTGTGTGTGTGAGAGAGAGAGAGAGAGAGAGAGAGAGAGAGAGAGAGAATATTTTACATATATGCATATATATATATAAAATTTATTAAATATAAAAAATATATTTTTTACACATAAAATGTTTTTTTATTGAAATAATCACAATTTTAAATGTGATATAACACAGTGTTCAAAAATTTTTTATTAAATTTTTTAATTAAATTTTATTAAAGAAAATTACTTGAAATTTTTTACATTAAGAATTTAAAGGCTCCTTATTCTCTTGTAGAAATTTATCACTACGCCAATTAATCACTTATTTTGAGTATTTAAAATACTATAATATACAGTAATTTAAGTATTCGAAATAAAAGTGATTAATTACTCGAAATAAGTGATAAATTGGCGTTACTAGTAATAAATTTCTATAAGAGTTGAAATAAAGTATAAGAGATAAATAGGCTATATGTGAGCCGTATGCGAAATGTGAGATGTAAGACGCATATTGAAATTTAATTTTTCGATATAACTTTCAAAAATGTACACGAGGTACAAAAAATTAGCTTGGACATTTGTAAGACTTAAAATTGGGATTAATTCTCAATTCTATTAATTAAATTTCGATATAACACACCTTACATCCGCGCACGGCTCACATATAGCCCATTTATTAGTGCAATTTTTAAGTTCCTTATTTTTCAAAGTTCACCTTTTTACGTTATCAAATATTTTTGGTACGTTTTCAAGAATTTTATATTTTTACTTACCGCAGTTTCTTATCCAAATGTAAAATCTTTTATCGCAGTCTATAAAAAATTGAAACAATTTACAATTTTATGATATAATATTATTATTATTACAATTTCTATATATATGCACATATCTGTCAAATATCGTGATTTATTTCACATTATTATTATCTATTTTAATAAAAAAAAAAACAAAAACACTTGCAACAATCAAAAATAAACCGCCTGCCGCGAACGGAAAATGCCAAGAAAGCACGCAATTTCCGCGAATCTCGTAATTTTTTTGAAAAATCAACAATTTCAACGAAATTGTAAATTCTTCAAATCACTGCACAAGTATAATTCACAATAATAATTTGCAGTAACTACGATAAAAAATCGTATACTGAAAACCGCAAACGAAAGTGCAATGGGAGTAAGAGTAAAGTCTGTGATAAAATTAATTGGCAATAGAAAATTAATAATTTTCAAATAGAAAAATTTTGAAATTACCGAGGATTTACAAATAATAAAGTAAAAATATTAAATAATTTATGTTTTCGAATTTTGCTCGCGGAGAGGATCTTTAAAACAAGATTTTTAGAAGAGAGGACCTTTAAAATATAAACAGGCAAAAACGTTGGAAAAATTAAAGCGCGCGTTTAAACAATAAACGCAATGAAATAAATACGCAATTGTTTTTACTTATCGCTGTAAGCTCACAAGCTTCTGACGTGCTATACACTTTTATATAATATATACAAGGTGTCCGGTAACTAACGGACCAATGATTAAGGGCGGATTCTCTGGCCAATTTGGAGACGATTTTTCCTTAGCAAAAATGTTGAGAAGTCAATAATTTTCGAGTTATAAGCGATTGAAAAAAATAGGTTTTTTGAAAACTAAACGTTTTGGAGTTAAAAGTCTAACATAATTACATTCTTCAGTTAATTTCAGGTAGAGTTTACTATAATAAAATTTTAATTTAAGGCTTAGTTATAAAGATACATAATGACAAAGATTGGAAAGTTGTAAAAAATGATGACCTTTTTCGACATTTTCGTTGAGGAAAAATCGTTCCCAAATTGACCAAAGAATCCATTTGTAATCATTGGTCTGTTAGTTACCGGACACCCTGTATATTGGACACGAGTTTCGTTTGTTTCAGATTCTCGAGAGTTGAAGTAGGAACATACGAGTATCATATATCGTTTGTGACTTGCCGAATGAAAGCAAGACAGAGAGCGAACGAGATGATGAGCTTAATAGCTCATAATGTTATAAATAAATAAATAGAAAATTATAACCTGACCTACTAGTTATTGAATCTTTTTTTAATAAAATATTTCATTATTATTATCATCTAAGTCTAAGTCGTTTAATTACTTTTTAGTTTTTTAATAATTAATTTAATTTATTCTAGTCATTTTTATATGAGAAAAATAATATCACGTATACGTTTTATAATGAATTAATATATTTCGGGAACCGAATTATATATTCTTAATAATATAAAAGTGTTCAAAAATTATATTTGACTTTTAATTTTAATTATTTTATAGCAAAGAGTTCCGAAATCTCTTACACACATAATGGGGATTTTTTTCATCCATATAATTCGCAATTAAGTATATATGTTAATTATTAATTTTAATAAAATAAAAATTAAAATTAAAGGTCAAATATAATTTTTAAACACAAATATATTAAATTAATTATAAAACGTATACCCATGATAGTATTTTTCTCGTACAAAAATAATTAGAGTAAATTAAATTAATCATAAAAGATTAAAAATTAATTAAGGGGTTATACCTACCTGCAAACTTCAAAAAAATCGATTTTTGGATTTTGATATTTTCTTAAAGTACATACTTTCAAAAATATTCCCTGCAAATTTCAAGTCGATTCGACAAAAATTAACGAAGTTATGTGAGTTTAAAGGTATACTGGTGTGAACGTATCCTGCTGTTTAGAAGCAGGGTACAGAAACGGGTCTCAGGTATCGAACGGCAGCTGCGACGCGGACAAAAGCGGTCTCTATACAAAGCCAAAATATATATAAATAAATAATATATATAAATATATATAAATATATATATAAATATATTATTTGGTTGTGAACTTAATTTGAAACTTCAAATGCGTTTTTCTCAAAACAGCATTTTTAAAATCGGTGACCAAAATATCTCGAAAACCGCTGCATCGATTGAAATAAAATTTGGTAGACATCTTTAATACTAAAAAATCTAGTGCCCGATCGTGGCTTTTGTTTTTTCGTTGCGTATTTTTTTTTAATAATAAAAAAACGAGCGAATTTTTGGTAGCAAAATCATACCTTCAAATTTGAACAGCCGCCATTTTGTCGCAAATTAATTTTTCAAAAAAATGAACGATCGGGCACTAGATAATCTTATATATTAACTAAATTTCTCGGGTTTTTTGATTTCTGGTAAACCAGTTCAAAGTTAGAGTGGTCACCGCAAAACGCTTTTCAAAAAACTGCTTCTGGAAGATTAAGCATATCTTTTTTATTTATCAACATTTTGCAATAAAAAAAATACTAAATAATCTTTGAAATATATATATTTGAAAACATAAATGTTCCTTTCCAAAGCACTTCAAATATTTAAAAAAAAAATTCCCAAAAATACGTGTTTTTCAGACCTTGCAGGTAGGTATAACCCCTTAAAGAATTTAAACTTATATTTTATATAATAATAATAAAACATTTTATTACGTCAAACCGTCGTGAAATAATTAAATAAAATTTGCTAGTTACGTCAAAGTCAAGTTTTCTAAGCTTATAAAACATTTTATTAAAAAACAGATTCAATAAATATAAGTACATGTTATATATATACTTATATTTATTGAATCTGTTTTTTTTATAAAATGTTTTATTATTATCATATATAATATAAATTATTTAATTATTTTTTAATTTTTTTATGAGTAATTTAATTTGTTCTAATTATTTTTGTACGAGAAAAATACTATCACGGGTATACGTTTTATAACGAATTAAATATATTTATGTTCAAAAATTATATTTGACCTTTAATTTTAATTTTGTATTTTATTAAAATTAATAATTAACATATATACTTAATTGCGAATTATATGGATGAACAAAATCCCTATTATGTGTGTAAGAGATTTCGGAACTCTTTGCTAAAATAATTAAAATTAAAAGTCAAATATAATTTTTGAACACTTTTATATTATTAAAAATATATAATTCGACTCTCGAAATATATTAATTCATTATAAAACGTATACGTATTAGTATTTTTCACATATTAAAATGATTAGAATAAATTAAATTAATTATTAAAAAACTAAAAATTAATTAAACGACTTAGACTTAGATGATAATAATAATGAAACATTTATTAAAAAATAATTATAATAGGTCAGGTTAATATTTTATTTATTTATTTATTTATAACATCATAAAATTCTGTCCTTTCCGAAATACGCGAACGCTACGAAAAGATAAATCTCGTACATGCCGCCGGACGAGTTCATGAGCATGAGACGCTCATCTTAGGAACGTATTAATAGTTACTGCATTGACCACTACCACGATATGGCGCTGAAATCAGTGAGAAATGCTGGTCTCTCCTTCATCCAGACCTTTGGCGATCTGTCTTTTAATCTGTGCTTCTGCCAGGCCGTAGACGAGTCCTGATTGGTGGATCGCGCGAGCGTATTTTTCGTGTCTAGGAACATTCGATGACGTGACGTTTGACAGTTGTGGTCTGGATTTGACGTATGCGAGCGAACTGTGTTCGATAGGTTAGAGTGGTGTTGATTGTGTTCGAGGGAGAGCGCGGTCTTGTTTTTTTTTTCCTCGTTAAAGTTCTTGTAAAATCATGCTCGATCTTTTCACGATATTCAGCAAAGGCGGCATCGTGCTCTGGTGCTTCCAGAGCACGTCTCAGATTTTCGCACCCAGTATCAATGCTCTGATCAGAGGTGTTATATTGCAGGCAAGTTTTAAAAATATATATGCATTTCTCGACGTCTGTCGACCTTTGACCCCGAATCGCCGAATTGTCGCATTCCTTCAGTTTCTTCAAACTTACTTTCAAATTATTTTATTCTGAATATTTTAATTTTATTGTTCGAACGATCGTAATTATTTTCCAAATCTTATCATCTTCGCAGACATTTTTGAATTCTACCTTTCATTCTTCAGTCTTCAATTTTTTTTATAAATAGAACTTTTGCAAGAAAGTTATATATATATATACATATATGTTTGTAAGACACTACAATTTTTTTACAACATGTAAATATTTATTAGAACTGCAAGTGTATTTAAATGTACATAAGATAAATATACAAAATAGATTAAACCATATGATACCATATGGTTGGGATTGTTAAAACTAATCATTTTGTGAGAGATTCATCATTTGTACTAACAAAATAAAAGTTAAATTAAAAAGATACATGTTATGTAAAATAAATATTTTTGTATTTTTTTTTTAATAAATAAAATTTTTGATAGTAATTTCTTAATCAGAGTAGAATTAAATATATATATATATATATATTATTAATAAATTTCAATGAAATTGTTATTAATTCTACTCTGATTAAGAAATTACTATCAAAAATGTTATTTATTAAAAAATTTATATGATATTTAACTTTGTAATTTGAGTTATATACTATTGCATGTGCGATAATAGTTAAAAGATGCTACTATATATATATATATATATATATCTTTTAACTAATCTTTTAACTATTATCGCACATGCAATAGTATATAACTCAAATTACAAAGTTAAATATTATATAAATTTTTTTGTATTTTAAAGCTATTACTTTTAACATTTCTAAAGAAATAATTTTTTTTCAAAAATTTTCAGGAACGTACAGGCAATCACAGCTTTGAGCATGACTCCTTGCGGTTGCAGTACAAGCTTGACAATGAATTTGAGCTGGTATTTGTAGTGGCATATCAGAAGATATTGCAATTATCTTATGTGGACAAATTCTTGAACGATATTCATCTAGAGTTCAGGGATCGCTTTAAGAATGAGCTTGAAAGCTCGAGCTGGTTCACCAATTTTGAATTTGAAAATGCCTACCGTCTAGTGCTTGAACGGGCTGAGCAATGGTCGCGTACACAGGCTAAAATACCGAAGCAAATGCGCAGCTTTGACGAAAGTCAGAAGTCTAAAAAGACTGTCGCAAGTATGATTGAGAAAAAAGAGGATAAAGATGATAAGAAACCAGGTACAGTTATAATTCTTTGATAGTGTAACAATTTATGAAAAACTAAAGGCAATAACAGTTGTAAATAGCTTTATCTACTTTTAGAAAAAACACGAATATAAAATTTAAATAATCTTAAACAAAAAAGTGTAATATGAGGGTAAAATTTATTTGCTGTTATTCAAATTTACTACTCTATAATAAAGTTCAAACGTTTCACAAAAAAATGTATACAATAATATTTTTACAAAGAAAAAAGTATAGAATAATAAATGTATAGAAATATCACTCTGATTTTATTTTCGCGAGATAAAATAGTAATAAGAATTATTTTATGTATAAGATTTAATCTATAAAATTATAAGTTATATTTTGATTTAACACATTTCTTTCTAATCTATATAACATTAACAAGAAACGAGGATTTTCTTTTTCACTTTTAGGTAAAAAAAAGAAGGCAATTAACTGTAATGGGGATTTTAATAGTAAGTGACATTTACTAAATCTTTGCATAGTATGCTGTTGTATGGAATATGTGAAATGAAAAAATGTATACTTACATTATTATTATAATACTTTAATCACAATAAATTCATTTAAGTAATTACTATCATAATGCAAACATAAAGATTAAATGACTTCGATATTTTATTTGGTCAGTAATTTTAATCACATTTTTCTCTATCTTTATTATTATTACTTTTATTAAGATATTGAATTGTTAATATCTGCTATTGCTCTTGAGATACATGGCATAATTTATATTCATATTTTAAAAAATTTTAAATAATTGAGAATTCTTTTTTTTTGTGTGTGTGTAAGCTTATTCTCTCTTAATTATAACATTAATAACAAATCATTTTGCACATATTTTCTAACTAATACTCTCTTTGCATGCACATAATACAAATGTAATTTTTGTTTTTATAAAAATGTGTGTTAAAATTGTTTTTATTTAACATTTTAAATTAAATTGAGTGTTTTATACTGTAGCAAAAATTCAAGAACCTCCAAAGCAAGAATTGCTGAAACAGCAAACAGAGCATAATGGAGAACTTGATGAAGAAGTCCTCCTTGCCAATCGTTTGAAACTCGCCCAGAAAAGGGCAGGTCAAAAGAAGAAAGCTGACAAGCAGTAAGTGCATGTTTTTTTCTTAATTTATTTAAAAATCTTTAATTAATCAAATAAGAGAAAGAGAGTTTGTTTTAATGACAAAATGTAATCTATCACAATAAATATTGTATCAGGAAGAGTCCTAAACCTGAGAAAGCTGGCAAGAAACCGCGTATTTGGGAATTAGGTGGAACATCCAAGGATCTCGCTACACTGGAACGAACGAAAGACAAGCCCGTAGAGAGTGGCGATTATATGGCAGCTGATACAGCTGTAATATATATTTTTTTTTTTTTACATTTATTTAATATTTAGTCATGAAAAGTTTATTCTTTGGCTTATATTATTAGTGTGAGCGTCTTACAAATTTCTTCGATATCTAATATCTCTGGCTGATAATCGGGCTGTCTTTACGTATTTATTTTTTGAAAATTAAAATTAATACAAAAAATCGTGTATATTTAGCTTCATTATTTGAATTTAACTATGAAAAGCGAATGTGAAGAAAGAATTATACATGTAACTAATTCTTAGCCAGAAAATGGAAATTTGTTTTATTTGTTATTTATGTTTTCGTTTTTTTATAGCTAGTTGGACAGATGAAGGGTGGTATACGCGATCTCGAAGTAAACAGCGAATCCGAGGATAATTCTGATGAGGAGGAAATAGAACATTCCAATTTGCAAATGCAGAAGAAAAACTCGAGCATGTTCTCCATGTTCAAGAGTCTGGTCGGTAGCAAATCTTTAAAACAGGAGGATATGTTACCAGTTTTGGAAAAATTAAAGGATCATCTAATCACCAAGAATGTCGCTGCAGACATTTCTCAGAAATTATGCGATTCCGTTGGTGCAAAACTAGAAGGAAAGGTACTCGGTACCTTTGATAGTGTAGCAAACACTATAAAGGCCACTTTGACGGATGCCTTAGTACAGATACTATCACCCAAAAGAAGAATTGATATTCTACGAGACGCTTTGGAAGCGAAGAAGAATAATAGACCTTATGTCATGACTTTTTGCGGTGTTAACGGGGTCGGCAAGTCGACGAATCTAGCAAAGATCTGCTTCTGGCTGATTGAAAACAATTTCCGCGTGTTAATTGCTGCATGTGATACGTTCAGGTAAATTAGTTATTCAAGATTGAAACAGTGTACTAATCATTTCAACTGCAGGCATTAACATTGGTCATCTATTTCTCTTTCTCAGTGTTATAACATCTAATAATTTTAATAATTTTACAATAATAATAATAGTTTTATACTTCAGAGCTGGAGCAGTCGAGCAACTGAGGACACACATGCGACATCTGAACGCCCTGCATCCACCAGAGAAGCACAGAAATCAGACAATGGTGCAGCTTTATGAAAAAGGTTACGGAAAGGACGCTGCGGGCATCGCCATGGAGGCAATTCGCTTTGCGAAAGATTCTAAGATGGATATAGTCCTAGTTGACACCGCTGGCAGAATGCAGGATAACGAACCATTGATGCGAGCTCTGGCAAAATTGATAAAGGTGAACGAACCGGATTTAGTATTGTTCGTTGGAGAAGCTCTCGTCGGTAATGAAGCTGTTGATCAGCTGGTGAAATTTAATCAGGCCTTAGCCGACTACAGTCAGTCCGCTAATCCTCATATGATCGATGGTATTGTGCTGACAAAGTTTGATACAATCGATGATAAGGTATGTTTTTTTTTACATAAAGCTATGTATATAATCTTTATCATATATTCCTTTTTATTTTGTGTTCTTTAAAAGTTTCTCTAAATTCTTTTATAATATAATTTCTGTAAAATAAATATCAATTCTAAAGAGTATATAGATATATATTCCTATATATCTATATATTCTTCTATGTAGTATATATTTATATATTTATATATGTAGGATATATTTTTTATGTAGTATTAATTTTCATGTAACATTTACATATATGATTTTTCACACATAGATTTTATTTGTAGGTGGGCGCAGCAATCACAATGACATATATTACTGGCCAGCCTATTGTTTTTGTTGGAACTGGCCAAACTTACACCGATTTGAAGTCATTGAATGCCAAAGCTGTAGTGCACGCTTTGATGAAGTGAATGTTATAGAGAATAATAAATCTGAAAACGTTCTATCAAATACATGTATAATCTAATATATGTGGAATTACTTTAAGTTTTATTTTGTTATACAGTGTTACAATCAAACTTTATATTTTTTGTTCATGACCAATTTTATCTTTGTTTATCCTTATAATTTGCTTTTCAATTATCTTCCCAATTATATTCTACTAATTTGGTAATCAAACTAATAATTACACATAAAAATATAAAAATAATTTTTAATTTTGATTTCACTTTTAATTGGAATCGTTGCAAAAAAGATATATTTGTAGTAGAAATTGAAGTAGAAATAGTCATAAACACGAAATTTCTCAATTTTTTAAAATAATTTTTGTTAAATGTTTATTTAATTTTTATTAAAATAATTTGAAACGTGTGTTGGGTTCCTGCATATATATTTATATTCGATGTATGAATACGATATCGAAATAAGGGAAATAACATGGCGTAGCCAATTGGGAGTTCGCGCAACATCCTATTTCATCTAGCTTTAAAAACATCGAGTTCCCACTCATATCAGTTATTTTATCTATGGTTCACAAATTTTGCTCTTGTGACTCGAAAACCTACTAATATTATATAATTTTACTGAACTTATCGAAATCAAGAGATCGTGAGTAATTTTAAAATATTAAAATAAAGAAATACTAAATGTATAACGATTATTTCATTTTATTACATATTTCTTTCATTGTAAATGATAAACGGGATTGAATTGTCATAGTTCGTTATTCTTCTTCGAGGTTATAATTGTGACATCTCGTACAAATCATATTTCATTTCCAAACTCTTATATTATTATGGATATAGTTACATATATGTATTATGTTGAATTTATACTTTCGTATTTTTTTCTTGATATATAACAAATTTTTGAAATTTATTACAGATTGTAACATTTATATGTAATCTATACTATAAAACTAACACTAAGATTATTTGAATCCAATATTTGAGACATTTTTCGTTAATAATTAGCACAAATCTATCATGTAATGTCATTGCTATATATGTTATGAAATATAAATATAAACCAATTACAATTAGAATTGTTATAGGCATTCAACATGTCTGAAGGCACGCCATATCGACCTATGAAATATCCATATACTATCTCTGCAAAGATTGCTCAATTTCCATTTAGATATTATATGCAACATAGTTGGTTGTTTAAATATTCAGTAATCGCGATAGGGATAACAATTCCGATATTTTACAAAATACAAAAGATGTGTAAGTATGTTTTCTATATAAATCAAATATTTGTTCAAGTGAAATATATGTATAACTCATCACTATTTTCAGCATATTCCCCCGAGAATGTTCAGAAATGGGATAAAAATCCACAGAGAAATGTTTGAAGGCACTGGACATCATTAAAGTGGAAATAAAATCATTAGAAATGTGTTAAAATAAGAGATGTACAAGAGAAAAATCTATAGTCTCTATGTATAATTAGAAAAAAATGTATAATTAAAAAATAAATCTTTCTCTATATATGTGATAGTTTGCAGGAGAGGCAGAAAATTATTTGAAAAATTTTATTCGAGGTTTAATATTACCAAAATCATCGTATAAAATATATATGATTAAAAAGAACTTTTTTTGCAATTACTGTACAATACAGTTGATAGTATTTTGTACCATAGTTTTTGCATAAATCTATCCTGAAAGTGTAAAACATTACAAAATAAAGTAATACATGGTAAATAACATGGAAAAAATAAGTACTATTAGAACAGAAAATTTAATTAAAAAATACGAGTTGATATTAGTAATAAAAAGAGACTAGTGCAAATAAAAATCTAATTTTAATTGTAGCTAATTTAATTGATTTTAGATATTACTTGAGTTAAATAGTAAAATTATTAAAAAATTTTTTTAAATTATTAAATATTTAATGTAATAATTTTTAAAACCTTTTTATCTGTACTTCTGTATCATGTTTAGCTCTTATTAGTCTCTTTTTATTATCGATATTGACATTTAATGCCATGTTTTTACTGTATGTAATATTGATGTAACGTAATTTTTAGTTTTCTAATAGTTTGGAACACGCAGTACAAAAGTATCGAATTTTATTGTCTGGATCTATAAACATAAATTTGCTAATGGCTTATGATTTATGCATTTTTCTGAAAATTATGTTTTATGATTAAATCTTGTGTACGATTTCGAGAAAAATTGAGAGCTTATGAATTCATCATATACAATTAACAATCCTTAATATATTACTACAAAAAATATGATGTATTGGTGCATAGGTGTGTGTGGGTGTATATTGTGTGTGCATGTGTGCACGCGCACTCGTGTTATGTGTAATACTAAATAAATAAATGTGAGAATATATTGAAAATTTGTTTCTACATCTAGAAAAAAAATTAATTAAAGCCAATGGAACTAATCAGCTATGTGTTTGCAAAATTCTGTGTATGTGCAATGCATCTAAAATTATATGTAGTGCAACTATGAGTATGCATTTCTGCAAATAATACTGCATACATCTGTATCATAATAAGCCTCGAAGAAAGACTTAAAAAAAAAAAAAAATCTTTCATACATTTTATATATACTGTTGCATGTGTCGTTTTATGTAAATTGTTAATTTTGCAAAATAAATAGCATTTAGTTGTACTATTCCATAAGTTGTCAATGTAACTTCACATTGTTTATCGTGAAAAAATTGTTTAATTTATCAAATGTCGTGAGCTATATACGGAATCTATCTACCGCTCGTAATCGATTATACGTATTCTAATTCAAAATATATAAATTTCTTGAGCGGTATCAGATTTTTTAATCTCACGAGTATGTACTCTATACTAAAAGTATATATAATATATATGCATATAGCTTTTCTATTCTATCTTCTCTTCTGTGCTTCCTCTTCATCGTCTTCGCTATTCGACGTGGAATTTTCTTCGACATCATTGCCATCGAATCTTGCCCTCTTAATCTTGGGTTCTTCGAAAAGTTCGTTAAAGTTCAAGCCTAATTCCTTGCAGCGCTTCTCGAGGTATTTGCGTAATCGTGTTCCTGCACTATATACATAACTATTTTTAACAAAACATAGCCTTGCTCTTCATATGTATATTCCCAAAATGGTTCGGAGGCCAAAGATTACTTCAAGATTAACACAATAGCGAAGCCTTATCTGAGACATTAAAAGTTACAGACGAATTAACGCGTTTCATAAGTTTTAACAGAAATAAGAAATGCCAATTCTTTTCACTGAACAGTCATGAATAAGTAATTACAATACATAATGAATTATCTAATTTATTACATAGTCTAGCATTTTGGTGTGTGATTTTTTTCTTTTTATTTAATTATATACCTAAACACAAATATGTGCATATTTTATATTGTAATGTACTATCAATTTAACTTGAATCATACTTTAAAATATACCTATACATCAAACCAAAGTTAGTATACAAATGATAGAAGAACTGATGTAGAGATGCTAATTCATTCTTTTGTTAGTAATAATCATATAATGTTAATTAAAATATATGTATGTGTATGTAGCTATTGTTAATAGCATGAAATACATAAATTAATCCTGCATATTAATTACCATTGTAGTCTCTGGCATCCGAACTTACATGAAATAGATAATAATAATGTTGATACATACTTGTATACAGAACTATGTTCCTTATTGTACAATCTGCAGTTTTCAAAAACTAGATGACAATCGCTAAAGAATTTATCCAACGTCTCATAGTCGCCATTACCAAGTTTGCTTTTGATTGTCCCAAAGTCCATCGGATTAGAAATGATATCATGATAATCTGGAACTTCATCCTTTGTGACAGGCGATAGAAACGGCCATGAATCTCTATGATGCCTAATATCAGTTAATAATTCTTGCAGTCTAGCCATAGATCCTTTGATTGAATTTTTATCCTCCTCGTGTTCAATTTGGGCGGCTCTTTTCGTCGCACGTCGCGTTTGTCTTGGTTCGGTGTCATCGGATGCGCTGCTATCTGTACATTCAAAATGCCCTGTATTAGCTAGTGCATACCCCATCTTTTATGTTATTTCAATTCAATGTTAAAAATTTATGAACCTAAACTAAAAATCAAATTCTATTGATAGCTGAAATTTTTATGATAGATGAGTTAGCAACAGCAAATTCCACTATGAAAATAATAAAGTATTTACATATATGAGAATGTATTATATTATATTAGGATCTGTCCATAACTTTTTTCAGTTTTATTAAAAAAGAGAAATGTCTTAAAAAATGAAAAGTGATACATTTTTATAACACCTCTTATTGTTCATATATATCATTTAAAACTCAAAATGTGTGTATGCAAAATTATAAAAAATATCCATATATCCCAAATGTTAACCATGAACAGACTCATTACTCTTTGAAGTAACGTGCAATGCTTTCCAGAAAAGAAACAGGATGAAGTTATGAATGAAGGAGATGCTGCACATGTTTAAACACACAGTAAAAAGAAAGGGATACAATACAGACCATCCCAGTCTGTAGATTCTGTAGTGAGGAGGCTCTTGGCAAAGCCATGGATGCGAGAGCGTGCTGCTGCTGCGCACAGCCTCTCCTTGTCTCTTTCCCTTTCGCGCCCCCTCACTATCAACATAATTAAGGCTAAGAAACTTGCTTATAATATTTTTACAACTTGTTTATCTTTCTATAACTTAATAAGCAGTAAATAGAAAAATTTAGAGTTTATAGCAGAAGAAACAAGATAAAATACTCGATGTTTTTTTTCTTTACCTTTGTTGTATTCCTCTTTCTTCTAGGTTTGCATATAAAGCAAGACCATCTTCCTCTAGGAGCCCTCGACAATGGTGGTTCGAGGCATTCTAAGTGATAATGATTTTGACATGTATCACAGGAGATCAGCTTTCCACCACTTTTGCATGTTGCGCATAAGTTTTCTATTTGTTCATTTCTGAAAAGAACAATAGTCAGTAAAATTTAAAAAATTTTAACATTACTTAAAAGGGATAACTTACATCTCTTCCTCGCTGTCTGCATCATCTTGATTTTCTTCTTGATCGTCTTCATCATCGCTCTGAAGTGCTCGCTTTGCGCGATTGTATCGCGTCTCTTTGGTCAGTACTTCTTCTTCCTCGATTTCATCCTCAAATCTTTTTCGCTTTTGAGCCTTTCCTTGGGTTTCACCTCCGGCGGTTTGCACGCTCTACAAAACCAATCTCCCGCCGGTACAGCCTAAATATAATAATGAAATGAACATTAGAAATCGATTGATTTCATCAAATAATATAAACTCTTATTAGATAATTATAATATTAATTACACTGAGTTTCGGTTTTAGGCAGTAGAGATGATGTCCCCTGTTACATCCGTCACAAAGCAACATGTTCTCAGCATCCGTACGCCTTCGACTATTGCGACATTGAGCGTTCAATGCGCTTCTATGCCACGCGACACTATTGTGCAAGGTGCTAAGGAAAGAAAATAAAAACCAATTGCGACGCATCGTGATTTTCCCCCCTTTGAGCCTTTCCCCCGACCATTTTTTTGTCCTTCTGTAGGCCCCAAACGGTCTTGCAGATCTCTGTTCTTAGCATGGCAGCGGGGAAAATAGCCACCCCCGTTTTCGAAAAACCCCCGTTCCTTTGATGGGGGCACCATCTCTCTTACTGGGAAACCAAGTTTTGGGGAAAATTTTTTTAAGTCTTTGGATATTCCGACCCCGGAATGGGGGGAGAGGGGGTTAAATGTTTTGATTGTTTTTATTTATCTATCAATGTATTGAAGGTGGTATATCAGGCTATTTCCCCCCCCGGCCAAATCAGTTTACCCCCATTTTTTGTCATAATTCTTTTTTAATTTTCGCGTTTCCCAGACGGTGAAAATCTTTAATTTAAGGGAAACCCAAAAACCGCTTTTTTTGTCTTCAAAGTCCAAAAGGGACTCTCAATGCTTTCCATTACTTATAAACCGCAGTGGGGAAGGAAAAAATTTAAATTCGGGGTTCTCTTTTTATTCTTTTATTTGTTTATTAATTTGTCCTTTTGGAATCTAAAAACATGGGTAAAAATTTTATTTAGTTTTCGGCTTTTAAATCACATGAATTTATGCATAAAAAAAAAATAGGTATACCAAAAAATTAGAAAAACTAAGAAATTTTAGGTAAGAAACTTAAATTGGGTTTTTTTAGTTTGGGGCAGTCATTGATAAGAAAAAAATTACATTTTTGAAAAGATTATTTCAAAGCTGTTCCCGCCCCCCCTTTTACTCAAATTTCCAGGCTTTGGGGTTTCCCCGGTGCTATAAAAGCCGGAAAAACGCGATCCTTGCAAAAAAGGAAATTTTATCTCCTGCCCAAAAAAAAATTCTTTCTTTTTTTTGTAGATCTGCTTAAATTCCTTTTTGGGAGCCGTTTTTTTCCGGGGGGTTTTTTCACCCCGTTTTTTCCGCAGAAAGGGGGGGTTTTTGGGGGGACTTTTTTTTTTTTAAAACGTTTTTTGGGGTCACTAAACTCACCCCAAATTTTATTTTTAGATATGATATTCCTTTTGTTTGAATTGGTTGGGGGGGTCCTTTCGAGAAGAAATTAAGGAAAAGGGGGTTTTTTTCTTTTTTATTTTTACAAAAATTTACAAAAAAAAAATTATAAATAGAAAAAATTTCTAACAATTTGTAATTTTTCCTATTTCAAATTGTAAAAATCTGTTGAAATTTTTTAAGTTTCCTTTTGGAGTTTTGACCGGGGAAAAAGTTTTTGCATCTTTTGTTGGTTTTTTTAGTTTGTTTCTTTCTTTTTCCTTTTTCCTCAAAATTGCCACGTGTTTTTTTTTTTTGGTTTTTTCCCGAGGGTTTTCCTTCTTTTTTCGGTTTCCCCATTTTTCCTTTTCTTCTTTTTCTTTCTTTTTTTTAGCAATTAAAAAAACTTTAAAAATTTTTTGGTTGGTGCAATTATATATCGTTTTCGATTTTATCGCGATTTGGTGCAAAAATAAGCAACTATTGATAAAAAAATAAAAATCTTTTTTTTCCCTCCCCCAAATTCGCAGTATTTTTGGGGCCCCCCTAATCCCAAAAAAGGGGGGCCCTATTTTTCCTTAAAAAGCGCTGGCTCGTCAAAAATTTTTTAACCACCAATAGTAAATGGGATTTTTTAAAGGAAAACATTAAAATTTTAAAAATTAAAAATGATTAAAATTCTTTTTAAAATACCCTTTTAGAAATCGCCCCTTTGAAGCCGCTTTGTTATAGTCCTCCGAAAATTTAAAAAAGCTTTTTCAAATCCGCTCAAAGTTAAAAGGGTCTAAAGAAGTTTGATGCGTGCAACCCCCATAATTGGAACCCCCCCAGAAGCAAAATTTAGCGTTTTTTAACCCCTTTTTCACGATGATGGGTTAAAAGGATAAATATCCAGTAAAGTTGATGCTAGCATCAATTTCGTTTTTTCTCCCGCTTGAATTTAAATATTTCGAAATAACAATTTTAACAGTCATCCGGGAAGACGCTTCTTGGTCTTAAAGTTTTTCTAAAATTCGAAATTAAGCCTCCTGGGAAATAACTGGGCCCCTTTAATTTCTTAAAAATTAAAAAAAATTTCCCAATCAAAACAAAGTTCCAAATTTTTGTTTGGTATGTTTGGGGGTTAAAACATAGGTTCAGGGGAAGGAAAAAGATTTCAAATTCGAGATTTCTTCGGTTAAAATTTCCCCTTTACAAGAGGGGCCAAAAATGCTAACTTTTGGGTTTTTCTCCCTTTTTACCTTTTCTTTTCAAGCTCTTTCTTTTTACGTTTTGCTTTTTCCCCCAAAGCTTTCCGGGTTTTTTAAGGTTTTTCCCCTTTAAAAAATTTCCATTTTTTTGTTATAAAATATTTTTAAAACTTAAAAAAAAATTAGATTTTTAAAGAAAAGAATTTTAAATAAATCTTGAATAGTTCCTTGGGGTTTTGATATTTTTTTATTGGCCAGGGCATTCGATTTTTACCATCACTAAAATTTTTAAAAGGAAAAGCTTTTTAAATTTTCTGTTTGATAATCCCCTTTTAAAAATTTTTTTAAGATTCTTTTTTGCTTAAAAGATTTTTTTACACGCACGTAAACTGGAAGTGGCCAGCAAATATAGTATCAAAACGTACTTTGCTAATTCCTATTTTTTTCCCAAAAATTTTCCGTAATGAAAAAAAAATTTAAATTCAAAAATAAGTTTAAAAAATAAGTTTTTACCCCAATTTTTTAAAATTCTTATTAACTTAACGTCCTATTTTCCCCAAACATTTTTTTCAAGTTGGCCCAAAGAAAATTTTTCTTTTGTATAATGTTGTTTTTGTTTCTGATGAGATGTTTTTTAATCTGAGTGGGACTCAGAACCCGAATTAATTTTTTATATAACGAAAAATTTGCTGGGGGGATGATAAATGTTTTTGTAAATTCCTGAAAAATTTTAATGGTAAAAACTAAAAAATAAAAAAAATGTTAAAAAAAAATTTTTAAATTAAATTTATTACCTGCCTTTTTCACTTAAAATTTTTTAATTTTTGTTGAAGGACAATAACTTGAAGAACTTTGCAATCACACCAAGGTTTTTAGTAAAATAGCCCCTACCATTTTCCAAAAAAAAACGATCTCTCGAAAATTTGGGAAAAAAATCTTAACCTTTTTTTAAAGGGGGGGTTTTTTTTTTTGGGGGGAAGGTTAGTATGGGATTCGTAATAAAAAAAAAAATGAGTTAAAAAAAATTTCCCCTAATGCAAATTCAAACAGAGAAAAATTATTTTTCCCAAAATTACAATTTATACCTCTTGGAAATTTTTTTCAAGTTTTTTGCTTTTTCCCATTGAAAGCTTTTCAAATGTCACCCAAAATTCTGCCGTGTTTGCACGACCAGAAAAGGGGAAAATTGCAAAGATAATTCTTTCACAAAATTACTGTAATAGAAAAATTTTACATTTTACAACATAAAAAAAATTTATATTAATTTTTTTTAATTTAAAAAAAAAAGTAGTTTCATAGTAATTTTACTAAAACTTTTAAAAAATTTTAATTTGAATTAAATTTTTAAAAAGATAATAAAATTACTTTTTTTTTTAAATGCAACGATGACTTTTTTTTTTTTAAGAAAAAAAATTTTAAATTTAAAGATTTAAAAAAGAAAGAATAAATTTTTGATAAATTTTAAATTTGGTATTATAATTTTTTTTGAGGTTTAAAAGTATATATGAGATTTTTTTAGAAAAAAGTAATTTTAAAAAACATTTCGCATTTTTTTTTAAAGAAACAAAAGGGAGATTTTAATTTTTTTTCGATTTCGTTTTCCAAAAAAAAGGCGAAAATTTTTTCGAGGATACTAAAGACTTTAATTAAGTCAACATTTTTAACTATTATTTTCAATTTTAAAAGTTTTCAAAGTTTTAATTCCAGTAATTTTCGCGCATACAAATTTTTTTGTGCCAAAAAAGGCAAAAGGAAAAATTTTTTCTTGCCCAAAAATAATTATTGGTATAAGGGCAAAAAAAATTCTACCGGATGCGGATAGAATCCACAACAACCTTACGAGCTTTAAGGAATCCCGGGAAAAAAATTTGGTTGGCGGTTTGAAAAAAAAACTTTAGTTTTGAAATTCGTTCGAACCCCGGGGAAAGATAGACCCCGTCGTGTCCCTGAAACCAGGAGGGCGTTTGAGCCGGGAACCCGGTTTGCGTAGCAGCGGCATTTTTGCCGGGAATCTCTCCTCTCTTTCCCCGACGAGGAACCCCTTAGGGCCCGGGGAAAATCGAGGGAAAAGGGAAGAAAAAAAGATCGAGAACAAAATCGAACGAAAGGGTGACGATGCGAACGGAGAGCGCCCAAGAAAAAGAAAAAGCACGCGCAAATTTTGGCAGAACAGCCCCCACGTCGTGGTTGTCTCGGCCCCGGTTCGCCCCAACAAAGCGCGGCACGCGGGGTCACGCACACGCACCATCACAATTTAATCGCAACCGGGGGAAAAGGGGCCCGGCGGGGGAAAGTCAAACCTCAGCGGGGGTTCGACGCCGGCGATTCCCTCGTTCCGTTTTAAAATAAATAAAAGGGGGGGCAAAAGGTGGGGAAAAAGGGGGCCCCAAACGATTTGTTCGAGTTGAAAATTTTACGTTTCGCATGCAGTTTCACTCTTTTTTCGAATCAAATTCCGTTTTTGGGCCCAAAAAAAAAAGTTTTGAACAATTCGTTTTAAAAGTATTTGGGGTTTAATATTCAATGAAAAAATCATATATTTTATGCTAAAAATAAAAAATTTTCCCAAAATTTTTAAATGAAAAATTTTTTTTTGATTTAAAACCCCAAAACCCCAAAAAAAATGCCCCCTTCGCCATGTTTTTTTTTTCTAATTTTAAATATGTTATGTGTTTTTAAAAAAATTTTCACTAAAAAAAATTTTGTAATGTTTACCCTTTTAAAAATTTTTTTAAAAAGTTTTGGGCCCCCGATTTCCCCAAAAATTTTTAAAAAAATAATTTTTTAAAATTTTAAAAAAGTGTCATTGTAAAAAAGGGAAAAGGGCACGTGGTAAAAAAAAAAAGGGGGGGACTGATGGGGCCGGGAAGTTGCCGGGGGCGGGCAGTAAAAGAACTAGACTAGGGGTTTTAAAAATGATGCGCTTCCCCCGGGGGGCCCCGGGGAAATTTGGGTCATGCTTTTGGGCCCCCAAAAAATTTAAAACCCCTCAATTCCTCTTTTTTCAGTTTCATTTTAAAATTTAATCAAATATCATGTCTGAAAAAATTTTAAAAATTTTGGGGTGGTCAATGAAAATGGGGTCGGGGAAAAGAAGTAGAAGCGCCCCCATTTTCCCAATTGCTGGGAAAACTTTAGCTATGTTATTAGCTGCAAAAAAAAGAAGGCTCAAAAAAAAAGAAGCGTTTCGGGGTTTGGGGCCCCCAATTTTTTTAAAAAACCCCTTTTTGGGCATGGTTTTTACCAGCCTTGCTGCCAACATTAAAATTTGGAAAATTGGGGGGTTTCCCAAAATTTTTTTTCGGATGTCAACCAAGCAATGAAGAGTTGTTACCCCTTGTGGGGGCCCCAATTAAAAGAAACAAATTTTGGCGAGAGCCGAAAGGCACCCCAAAAAAGATTGAGGGGGTTTTACATTACGGTAAACACCCTTTTTTTTTTATTTTAGTTATATGAATGAAAGGGGGTTTCTTTTTCATAAATTTTTATTACTTTTCAGATTTTTTGGCAGTGGTGTTTCCCCCGTTTCCCAAAAGACATTAAAAATTTAGTGGGGTTGACGACTGTAAGCAATATTATTTACAACAGCAAGATTTTTTGGGGAAAATTTTTTGGGGGCCTTTTGGGTTTTTTCCACCTCAGTTTTTTAAAAAGGTGGCGGAGCTGCAGAAGTTTTTTAAGATTATGGGACTTTCCCCTTTTTAAATTTGGGGCAATCGAGGGGGAAAACATGGAACCAAAAAAATAAGTAAATTTGGGATTATAATTTTTTTCGGATTATTCAAATATTAAAAACTATCGGGAAATAAATAGAAAAAACAATACGAGCAGACCCCCTTTTTTTTCAGTATGTGAAAAAAAAAAAATAACTTTGTTTTTAATTAGTGGGGGGAATTTTAAAGCTGGTCCAATTTTACAAAATAAAAACAGTCTTTTGCATTGTGTTTTAAAATTTTGTGTGCCAATTTTTTTTTTTCCCGGGTTTGTCGTATTGGGTGGTTTTTTGGGGAGGCAAAAGGGTGGGGGGGTTTTTTTTGTGAAACCCAAAATTTGGTCAACAATTTTGGGGGAAAAAAGGGAAAAAACCCCCAAAAAAACGGCATTTTTTTAAAGGAGGCCGTCTTTGCCTTACTGCATTGTGGGGGTTTTAAGGGGCCCTTTCCCCCTTGAAATCATATTTGCTAAGGCCATTACTCTGGCAAAAAAACTTGCCCGCCGAAAAAGAAAACTTTAAAAATGGGGCTCCGTAGAGCCAGCGGGGGGTAGAGAATTTTTTCGGAATACTTGTAGGGGCCCCCCCCGGGGGGTTTACGAAAAAAACCCCTCATTTTAGTGTGGAAACTGCTATGAAGATCGTACAGGGACAAAAAAGGGGGCATTTTAAAAAGGCTCCGCAAGAGTGATATCGGGGGAAAAAACAATTATAACCCCCCGGTTTGTTGGATAAAAAAAAAAAGGTGGGGTGATCACAACGAGGTTTTGGGGGGGGGCGATTTTTGGGAAAAAGGTGGGGCATTTGTGGACCCCTTTTCCCCCAAAAAATTTTTTTCCCCAAAAAAAAGTACTGGGGGGGCCCTGCTCATTAGAGAGAATTTTGTAAAAATTTTTAAAAAGGAAAAGGTTTTTTAGGGGGGGCAAAAAAGAAAAATGATACATTAGCAAAAATTTTTTCGTTTTTTTTTAAAAATTTTCTAGAATCACAGATAAATCATTATTTTTTAAACATGCAAAAGGGGAAAAAAAACACACCCTTTTAATCATGAAAAAAAATTTTTTAAAACCCCTTTTTTTTTTACTTCCCAGAAATCATAACTTTTTAAATTTCTTGGGGATCCGGCCAGTTGAGTCATAAAATATTTTTTTAAAAAAACGTTCGGCTTTATTGCACTAACAAAATCCCCGTTCGTTTTATTCTTTTTAAAAATTTATATATTATTCATTTTTTTTTATTTTACGTTATATTATTTGGGTTTTTTTCCCAATTTTTTGTTACGCAATAATTCGCACGTAAAGGGCCCCCAAATTTTTTTTCATTATTTCGCGTCTGCGGGAAAGTGACAACCTCGTGCTGGCAGGCAATCATCGAAGAAAATTGTTTTTAAAAAAAATCAAGAACAGGAGGAGTTGGGAAAGGTGGTGTGGAGTCT
This sequence comes from Nylanderia fulva, assembly GCF_048542155.1. Lineage (NCBI taxonomy): Eukaryota > Metazoa > Arthropoda > Insecta > Hymenoptera > Formicidae > Nylanderia > Nylanderia fulva. The sequence continues at coordinate 9,637 of NW_028190415.1, read as the reverse complement.
GCAAAAGGGCCCCCGCATCTGCTTCATCAATTTCTTCCCTCAGTACTTTTGTTTTTTTTTTTTCCCGAAAATGAAAGAGAAATTTTTAAAAAAATAAAACATTTTGTATTAAATTTTGGGGGAAAAAATTTTTTTTTTTAGCTAGCTTGGTTAAAAAGTACTAAAAAGGAATTCAATTTTACAATTTTCCTTTTTAAAAAATATATATGTGTGTCGGGTTTTTAAATTTAATTTTTGGGGGAATTTTTTTTTAATGCGGGGGGGGACGGGTGCAGTCGTTTCCCAAAAAAAGAAGCTGTGGGATTTAAAAAAAAAAAAGAGAATATATGTTTTTTTTCTCTGATTTTGGGCCCCCGCCGCGTCGTATTTTCATAACGACTACATTTTTGCTCTGCAAAAAATTTTATTTTTTTTATTGCAATTTTTTAAAATTTTTTTCTTTCTTTTTTAAAATTTTTTTACTTGCCCGTAAAGCTTATGAAAAAAAAAAACTTTTTGATGCATCAATCGCCCCCTTTTACTTTACGAGTCAAAACTTTGGTTTTTTCCCTGTCAAAAATTTCTAGGGCCCCCTTCCCCAGGGCTCATCATATTTGAAACTGCCCTGAAAAAAAAATAAAAAAAAAAATAAATCAATAAAAAATTTTTTGTATTCCCCGTAAAAGCCTTTTTTGAAATACAAAATTTTTTTTCCAAAAAAGGTCACGTAAGAAAAAAACCCCAAAATTTGTTTTTTTCCCCTTTTGCGAGGGGGGGTTTCTTCCCGCCCCCTTTGGGAAAAATTTTAAAAAGAGTTTAAAATTTTAGTAACGTTTCCCCCCGTTTTTTCCTTTTTTTTTTTCCTCACGGCAAAAAATTGGGCCTTTTAAAAAAAACCCCTTTCGTTATATCACTTTATTTATTGATTTTTTTTTAAAAATTTTTTTCTTTTTTCCCTTTTCCCCTTTTTTCTTTTCCCCTCACATACAACACAAAATATATACGTCCTTTTGTCCCCTTACCCCCTTGTTTTTCCAAAAAATTTTTTACATTTTTTCCTGTCACTTTTGTTTACCCCTTTTTTGGGTTCCATAAAAAATTAGGGGGCCCACATTTCTGTAATTTTTTTTAAAAATTTTTCCCCGGTTTTCACTGGGCACGGCTCTTGTGTGGAAGGGCGATTCTTACAATTGCTTGCTCCATTAATCGCACTTCGGCGCCCCCAAAGTTTTCCCTCTTCTACAAAAATTTTTAAAAAATTTTTTTTCCTTCGTCAAATAGTATTATTCGGCCCCCTTTTCCCCCCTTTTATATTTTATTTTTAAAAAATTTTTGGGGTATAAAAACAAGCTATTAAATCAAAAAAAATTCTGAATAATTTGAAAAAAAATTCTGGGACCATGTTTTTCATCCCCAAGGTCCCAAGAAAATTTCGCATAACCCCCATGGGTATATTTTTGGCCCCTTAAAAAAAAAAAAAAAATTTTCACCCGATTTTGTCATTCAAATTTCGGTTCCAAGTCCTAAATGTTTATAAAAAATTAAATAGATTCGCCCCCTTGTTACGGTACTTTTTTTTTTTTCCCCCAAACGCCCAAAAAAATAAAAATTAACCCCCCAAATTTTAATTTTTTCAAAATATATATTTTTCCTTCGCGATTGTTTTTTAAAAAATTTTTTTTTAAATTTTAAAAAATTTTTTTTAAATTTTGGGGTATAATAAAAATACACAAACCCTTTTTGGGAAACTCCCCATTTATCCCCCCTCTTTTTTAATTTTTTTTTTGGGAAAAGGGCCCCCAAAAACCCATCCCGGTTGCGCAAGGGGAAAAAAAAAATTGGTTTTTTTCCAACTTCCCCCGGGGGGGAAAAGCAGGAGGGGATTCAGAACCCCCTTTTGTCAGTTTTTCTGAACTGCCCCGCCGGCAATTTTCCGCGTCCATAGTGGGGCCTTTTAAAAATTTTCCGGGTTTCCCCGGACGTCTTTTGACCGCTGAAAAAAAACGTCAAAGCCCCCCATAAAAAACCAGCTTAATCTAAAACGGGGGGAAAACCTTCCAAAAAATTCCCCCCATGGTGGTAGGTTTTTGTGGAAAGTTCAAAAATTTTGTTTTTAAAAAATTGGGGAATTTTTTTTGAAATACAAATTAAAATTTTTTTAAAAAAGGTAAGGGGGAAAAATTTCAACGTTTATAAAAAATTTTCGTTTTAATTTTTTTAATTGTTTTTTCCCCAATTTTTTAAAAATTTTTCGTTGTGATAGAACGTGTGGGGCCCAAGCATGGGGCCCAAAAATTTAAAATTTTTATGGGATATCATTTTTAAATTAAGCGTACATTCGCGGTCTTCGAATTCCGAATGTAATATTTGCGATTTTTTAAAATTTGGAAAATATTTTGAGATTTAATCATTACAGATGATTGTTATTACGAAAATTTTTTAAAAATAACCTCTTTAATTGAAAGGTTTTTGGGCAAATTTCAAGTGCAGTGTATATTATTTATTTTAAAAACATATTTTGGATTTTTGGAAAAAAAAATTAACAATTTACTATAATTATAATAAAAACAAAAAAAAAAAAGAATTTGGGCATAATGAAGATGATATACAAAAAAAAGAGGGAAAAAAAAAAATTTTAAAATTTTTAAAGGAAAAAATTTTTTTAGGCGAGGCTCTTTTTTTTTTTGAAAAGGGGCCCCCGGGGGTTTTTCCCTTTTTTTGGGTTTTAAGGGGAAATTTTTTGAGGGTCGGAAAAATTTTTACCCCCAAAAGGGGAAAATCAGTAACAGATCTATCACGGTTTTCCCTTTTTGGGTTTTTGTCTTTTTGGATTGCGCCTTTAAAAAAAGCTGTGGGCGCTCTTGAAAAAAATTTTAAAATTTCGGAAGGGAATTTTTTCCCCCGGGATTTTTTTCTCTTTTTTGATTCTTGCTCCAGGAGGTTTTTCCAAAAGGTTTTTTTTTCTTGGGGGTTGCAGACTCTAAAATCGGGGCTAAAAAAACTGAAAATCAAATATTTTAAAAAAAGACCACCCCCCAAAGTGTTCCCGAGGTTTTTTGAGGGGGAAAAAGATTTCATTTTTAATTTGGTGAAAGGCTTCCCTTTTACAGCTCAAGAGTTTGCGCAATAGGTCTTGGACATAGTTTTAAAAACTAAATTTAAAATTTTAATGAAAAAAGAGTTGATAACGGGTAACAGAGCTTTTAAATTTGCGGGGGTTAATTTTTGGAAAAATTTTTAATATTTTTAGCATGCGTATCGGTTGTATAATATTTTAATTTTAATATATTACAAAAAATATAAGAAAAAAACAAAAGATCCCAAAAAAAAATTTTTCTTTTTTTTTTTAATTCTAGTAAATTTTGGACAGCTATAAAATTTCCCCAAAAATTGGGGAACGGGTGTTTCCCCGAGAATCATTTTTAGAAAAATAGCTCGGTGAAAAAAAAACGGGAAAGGGAAATTTTACGGATGACAAAAAAGTTGGGTCGATTGAAGAATTGTTATGGATACTGAAAAAGCAAAAGCCATCATCAAGGAAACCCAAATATCCATGGGAATGGATAAAAATTTAAAATCGATTTAAAAAATGTTAAAACAGTTTGTTAAACGTTTTTTCGCATTAGAAAAATTATAGAAAAAAAATGTCTAAAAATACTTAACATCGAAAATGGCAGGAGTGGCCCCAAAAATTAGCTACTTTAAGGAAAAAAAAGGGGTCGGCCCCCCGATTAAAAAGCACACGCCGGTTTCATTTAAACTAATTTGGGCAAAGCTCCCACCCGTCTACGGTTCAGTTTATTGGGAGCAGAAAAGGCTTTATTAGAGCTTTAAAAAAACCCGTAAACGTAAAACTCCGAAATAGGGAACTTTTTTTCCCTTTTACATTTATGGGCCCTTTGCGGGTTTACCAAAAATAGAGGTCGAATCCCCAAGATATCTGGCGAATAAATGCCCATTGCTTCTAGAATCGTTTGGGTTAAGGGAAAACACCAATAAAAAATATTTGGTGAGAATTACGAAAAACAGGGGGAAAGACAGATTTATTTGTTTTTTAGGGATGGAAAAGAGCCAAAGAAAAATTTAGACGTGATGAGAGAAGCTTTGGGAAAAAAATGAACATAGTTGGCTGTAGGGAAAAAGGAAGAAAGAAAAAAAAAAAAAAAAAAAAAAAGGGAAAAGTGAAGTAAGTGAAGTACCGAAAAGGGCCAAAAAGGAAAAAAGGGAATATTGAAAAGGGGAAACGAAGGAGAAGTGGATATGTCGTTACAAAAAAAAAAAGGGAAAGAAACCCAAAACCGTTTTTAACAAATTTGAATTTATCATGTATCCCTATATTTTTTTAAAAGGGATACATATATACGTTTTAAAATTAAATAAGGAAAAAATATTTTTTTTATAATTTTGAAAATTTTTTCCAAAAAATTTTTTTGTTTATAGAGAGAGAATTAATAAGTTTCTATATAAAAAAAAATTTTTTATGAGAGATTCCTGATTTTTTTTGACATTGTATTATAAACGGGGGAAAATGTGTAAATTTTTTTCTCGGGAAAAATATACTTTAAGAAAAAAAATTTTTTTTTTTTTTCCCCCTTTTAATTTTTGAAATTTGTTTAGCATTGGCAAATTCTGGGTTTTTGCAGATTTAAAAATTTTTTTAAAAAAAATTTTCATAATTTTTAAAGAAAAAATTTTTAGGAGAAACAAAAATTTCTAAGGGGTTTAAATAAAAATTTTGGGTTAAAAATCTTTTTTCCCCCCACTATAATAAATTTTTTTGCCCACATTTTACAAAAAAAAGATTACATTTTTTTTTTGCTTAGTTTTCTTTTAATCCAATGTGGCGCAAGGAGGAAATAGAAGCTTAAAAAAAAATTTCTTAGTGTTTATTTTTAGCATTAAGGGGTAGTCCATAGATTCTTTGAACTATAAAAATTTGCTGTCCTTTATTTTTAAAAACTGTACGAAAAGGTATTGTTAAAAAAAAAATTTTTAAAAGGATATATTTGTTTTATTTTTAGAGAGAGAGATTTATACATATTTTTTTAAATTTAGGCAAAGATTTTAAAAAAGTATGTGAGAATTATATATAAAATATGCCCCGGTTTTTTAAAATTTTAAATTTTTGAGTATAAAAAATACTAAAAAAAATAGATAACTGCAAATTGCTTCAGATAATAAAAAAAAAAAAAGCTTTAAGGGGGCAAAAATAAGTAAATTTTTAATTTTAAAAAAATAAAAATTTTTCGAGTCCGACCGGGTTTTTTGGGGGGAAAAGGTTTTAAAGGGGAAAAAAAAGGAAGAGGGGGGAAAAATTTTTAAAAAAAAAAAAAATGATTTCTTAATATTCAATTTTAACACCAGCACCAATTACCTTTTTAAAAAGATGTCTGGGGATATAATTTAAAAAGGGGATATAAATATCTCAAACAATAAAATTAAAAAAAGATTATTAGGTCTAGCCAAGTTTCAGATTAAAAATTAACAACTGAGTATTTAAATACCCCAGAATAAATTTTCTATTTAAGGGAATGTACTTTGCTAAATTCAAAGGGGGATTAATAAAGTCTTTGGGGCCCAAAATAAAATTTTATTTTAAATATAATAGATTGGTATAATAATTTTATGCGCGATTTAAAATTGAATGATCAGTATAAACTGTTTAAAAATTTTTAAAAAAAAGAGTTTGTTGATAAAAAAAACGAGATATTTTACAGGATTTTTTTATAGCCCAAAAATTTCCAAATTTTAATATTTTCCCAAGTTTTTTTTTTAATTTTTTAAAAATTTAAAAATTTTGTAAAAAAAATTAAAAAAAAAGAATTAAAGAAATTTTTTAAAAAAGGGTCCAATGGGAATTAATAAAAAATAAGCAAATTATCGCGCGAAAAATAAGTTTTTAAAAGGAAATTTTAAAAATTGCATTGCAAAAAATATTAAAAAAATTCATCAGGAAAAAGAAAATTTTTTAAAAAAGGGCGTTTTTGTCGCGCGAATTAGTTAAAAAATTCGAGTTTTAAAAAGGGTTTAAAAACATAAATTTCCCCGAACCTTGAAAAACACTTTGTGAAATAATGGGCTGAGATCTTATCTTGCAAAAAATTTTAAAAAAAAAGGGTTTTTCCCCTTTTTTATTTTTTAAAAAATTTTTTTATATTTTCCTTTTGAAAATAACCCCTGCCATGTTTTAAACATTCGCCCATATAAAAGTCAAAAATGGAAAATGAAAAGGCCCAATCGCCTTTACATGTTTCGTTTGTACTCGCACGAAAGCTCTTCTCTATTTAGAAAAAGGGGTTTTTTTTGAGCTTTTTTTCAGAGAAAAAATAAAAGTTTTAATTTAATTTTTTACAGGGGACTTTTTTTGGAAATTGTACAAATGGTTTTTAAATTAATTGCTTTTATGGGATCTAATTTCATGAACAAAAACCCAGGGAATTTTTTAAGGAATATGTTTTAAAAAATATAATTTGCCACGGCTTAAAAAATTTTTTAAATTGTTTTTTTTTTTAATAAATATATTGAGATATCTTTCTTTTCAATAAAAGGGTACAAAATAATGAAAAAATTAAAAAATTTTTTTCTTTTTTAAATTTATAATTTCTGCAACAGAAAAATTTTTTATATCAGTACCCAAAGATAAACTAATCTAAAAAGAACGTTTGGGGTGAACGGGGGTTGTGATAACACAATAATTTTGGTTTTATTATGCTTACAATTAAAGATGGAAAATTTTCCTAAACATTTAGGCAAAGGGGTATAAATTTTATTTTTTTAGTAAGTAATTTAATTTCAAAGGAACATGATGCGTTGTTTTTCCCCGATTTACAAAATCGGTAATATCGGGTAAAAACTAAAAAAGATTTTTTTTTTTTTGCAATTTAGGGATTCCCCCTTTTTAAAAAATTTTTCAAGGTAATATCCCAATTTGATGTAAAACGAGCCCCAAATTTTTTCCCCCAAATTTTTGTGCATAGATTCAAAAAATTTATTAAAAAAAAAATGTAAAAATATCGATTCTTCTTTTTTCAACCCCTTTTTTTTCGAAAAAAAAAGCATTTCGATAATAATTGTAGTTTCCCCTGCCTTTAGAAAAAAGGGGGAAAACACTTTTTTAAAAAATCCACTAAGGATTTTTTTCTTTTTAAAAATTTTTAGCTGCCAGAATGTCATTTACATACACGTCTTTTAAAACCCCTACGGAATTGCGTTTTGTGTTTTTTATTTTAAAAAGGTCAACATTTAAATTTTTATCTGCCCCTGTTCCAGCAATTACACGTGATAAAGTGAAATGGTAACCCGATTTGTTTTTTCGAGATTTTTTAAAAAACTTTTTTAACCCATTATGTCTATATAAAAAGGGGATAATCCCGTTTCCCTTTCCCAAAAAAAAGGAGAGAGATAATATACATTTGTTTTAAAAAAACATGTAAAAAAATTTTCCCCCCAAAAATTTTTTCCCCCCCGCCTTTTTCCAAGCAAAACGACGTTTATTTTTTAAATTATATGATTTTAAATCGGGAAATTTGGTTGGCCCTTTTTCTTTTTAAGGGCTAATTTTACCCAAAAACTATTTTGACAGGTCCCTTTTTATAATAATTAAAAAAAAAAGACCCAAAATCTTTTTATATTTTTCTTTTTTTATTGTATATTTTTTTATTTTTTGGGTTTTTTTTTTTCCCCGGGTTTTTATATATTTTTTTTTAAAAAGTTCCCCTTTTTAAGAACTGTTTTTTCAATATCATTTTTTAATTATTTTTAAAAAATCAGAATTATAAAATAAAAAACAAAAATTCTCTTTTTTACATCCCTTTGTATCGAGAAGTTATCTTTTGAATCCCGAGTGAACCCCATGTTCCCTAATCATCTTTGCACTTAGAATTCAAAAAGCGATAATAGAAAATACATTTCGATAAATGAAATTTTTCTACCATGAAAATTTTTTATAAGGGAGAATTATCAAGAAAAATTTTTTAAATTTTTTTTTAAAATTTTTTAAATCAATTCCAGTTTAAATAAATAGTTCAAAAAAAACAAAATTTTTGGTGATTTAAAAACTGTTTTTTTTGTACACACATTTTTGTGCTTTGGACTTTTTTTTTATATTGTTTTAATCCTTTATTGGAAAGCAGGAAAGAACGTTGCATTGGCCCTTTTGTTGCTGTTGATTTGTTGACAGAGGTTGCAGGGGGACACATTTTCCCTTTTCCCGGGGCTAAAAGTATACACTTTATTCTTTAAATATTCGTCATTTTCACATATCCCGATCAGTGAGATGACTTTTTTTAATTAGAGTGGTTTAAATTAAAAGTGCAATTATTAAGTGATTAAAAAAAAACGTTTTATCTAAAAACATCATAAATAAGTTCCCAAAATTTTTAAATCAGAAGCCCAAAAATTTAAAATTAAAAAAAATACTCGAGAAAAAAAGTAAGTAAACCTTTCCCCAAAAGACAGTTAAAGGGAAATACTCACATGTTTTTTAAAATTTTGCCGGGGGCTATTGCTCGCCCAAATTGGGTTTTTTTGTCGGGCGCCCGGACCAGTTTGTTTGCTTTACCACCCATTATGTTATCCCAGGTCAATATTTAATTGAACCAAACCCAAGTTTTGAGCCCCCTTTGCGTAGATGATGTAATTTTTGAGGGGTTTTTTTTTTTTTTGTTCGTGAGGGAGGTTTAAAGAAGATTTGTAACCCCGGGGAAAAGTCCCATCGTTCCTAAACACGACACTAATCTTTTGTTCATTAAAAAACGTATTACGATTTTAACGTGGGCGGTTTGTGAAAAAAAATATGTTTTAATAAAAATTATTGAATAAAAAAAAAATTTATTTTTTTTAAACTATTTCCAATTTAATATTATATAATATTAAAATATTGCAAAATTTAAATTTGGTTTTAAAGAATATATGTTAATAGATGAATATAAATGAAAATAACGAAAATCGCATTATATATAAAAAAAAAATATATTTTATTTCAAAAAACATAAAAACATGAATATTTTAAAATCTTACCCGGGAATTAAAGTTTTTTATTTTTAATGATTTATGTGTGTTTATATGATTTAGATTATTTTATTGAAAAATTATATTTAAAAATTTTTAATTTTTTTTTAAATTTTAAATAATGAAAAATTAAAATTTTAAAAAAAAACCCTTCTTAAAATAATTTTTTATGTATATATATAAAATATTATCCCCCACATACATACATATACCTAAATAAATTTATAAATTTAAAAAATTTCTATAAGTATTAATATTTTAATAAAACGATAGAGGATTTTTGAAACAATATTGTAAATAATTTATTACTATTTATTTTTTTAATCTATTCTAGTTTTCAAAGTGGATCCAAAAATTTGGTCTTAAAGGACAACACTTTTGCATTTAAAACTTAATTTGCATCGTGTTACCGTTTGACAATATTCTGGACAATGCAAGCCATTTCTTTTTTTCCCCCAGGGGTTCAAATAAAATTTCCCCCATTTTAGCCCTCTTTTTTGGGAAACCCCCGATAAGCAACCCCGATCCGTTTTCCCGTAACAACCAAAACTACTGTCGCTTCCTCGTGATTTCCCCAGTGTCCCCGGGGAAGTTCCCCAATTTCTTTCCCCCCTCTTTGGTTTCCGATGGACAAATTTTCGCTGTAACA